>NW_017677999.1:20899-25188 GCF_001879085.1 Nicotiana attenuata
AAAATATACTAGAAAACTTCAGCACATTGGGCCAAGTTCTTGAAAAAGCTTAGGACAAATACTATTGAATCCAACAAAAAACTTCAGCTGCCAAGTGCTGAAGTTTTTGAAAATATACTAAAAAACTTCAGCGCATTGGGCCGAAGTTTTTCGAAAAACCTTTAGGACAAAAACTTTAGCATATTTTGATATTTTTTTAAGTTGATACTTATCTTTTTTGCATTTACTGTCTACTTTTTGTCTTTTGTCAACTACTTCATCTTTCATTTAAATTTGTTTCACTATATAGTAAAATTTATTTTTCAGTCAGCTAAGTATTTTTTACCTATATAAACTGTGGGTTTTACAAGGGCTGAAGTTACATTTCTTTTTGCATTTACTACATACTTGTTTTTACCACCTACTAATCTTGTCTCATTCAATTTCTCTGAACGTAAAACAGTAAAAACAGCTAAAAGTTACTTTTACATTTATAGATATTAAATTGATTAGGTGAACTCTTTGTCTATATTAACAATCTCTTCACTTGAAAATTTCATAGTCATTCATAGACTTCTATCATATTCCTTAGTCTTTCAGCATTTGTTAAAGAAAAAATGTCTGGTGCAAGCGGAAGTGGTAAGCCTAATATGGATGAAATTATGAAGAAGTGGGAGAGTTTGAAGTTTGAATGGTACAATAACAAACCGATGGCTAATCTTATTCTTTTGTGGAATGAAATAAAGGCTGATTGGGAGAGAATCAGACCAAAGCTCTGTGCAAATGAATCATTCCAGAACAGGCTTAACCTGGAACGTAGTTGTGGAGATTATTCAACCTCGTTCGACAAGGTTGTGCAGCAGTTTGATAGTTTTAAGTTTCCCAGCTTGACCGACTATTCCAAGCTGCAAAACAAGCTGAAGATTCTTCTTCCTCATATGAACAGAGTAATCGTCGAACAAAGTCAGCTATGTGATGAATTCGACAAGTTGAAGATTGATCTTCTTGGATTGAGTGGTCTTTTGCCCGACTGCCCTATAGTTATCTCCGACAGTGATGATGATCAGATATTTAGAGAAATTGAGGAGTACTATGATGATGATGATGATGATGATGATGACGACGACGACGACGATGATGACGATGATGAGGGTGATGATGATAATGGTGATTATTAGTGTTTTTTTTGTTAACTTCGGCCTATAGAGCTGAAGTTTTTTTAGCTTCATTTTGTATAACTTCAGCCGAGAGAGCTGAAGTTTTGAAATATGTGTGTTGTTTTCACCTCTTTTTATGTCAATTTAATTGTGACCCTCTTTGTTCTTAGCTTTCTATTGCATTATACTTGTTATTGTTGGTATTTGATTTATACTTCTTAGTTGCTTAGAGATGCTACAACTTTTGTTTGTACATGCTTTTCTTTTTGTGTGTTGTATGCATATGTGTGTCTGTGTGTGTTTTCGTAGGTGTGTGTGTGTGTTTTTGATTAAGAATATGTATTTAACATACTGTAACCTGAAGTTTTTTCTCGCAGAAGTCATTGCGTACGTTTTTAAAATGCAACCAAACCTGTAAGCCTGTGCAACAAAAATGAGTGATTTGTATTTTAGCAGTAATATAAAATTGTGCAAGAGCTTATTTTTTTTATTCCTATGAGAAAATCACATTTGAATTATGTCATACAATAAAGAAAGTCTAAATTCAGACCAAGGATTATTGAAGCTTGGAGTATTTTTCAGTGTGTTTCTTGGAATATGGATGAGGTGCTGGAGAAGACAAGCAAGTTGTTCTGTTATGCCCTACTTGTTTACATCGACTGCATTTGGTAGACTTGAATGGTACTGATGATTCAGTCGCAGGTATATGCCTCTTCTTTTGTCTTCTTCCTTGTAAAATCTCTACATCGGGAGGTTTTGTGATTTCAGATTGTACATTTTCTGGTATTTCCCATGATTGTTGATCTCCCACGGTATTCACATGCCCTTCATATGTTTTCAACCATGTTTCCGTTGAATACCAATTTGAGCAGTAATTAGATTTCTGCAAATATCTCTTATTAATAGCAGCAATTGCATGTGGACAGGGCAATTCATCAAGTTGGAATTCCAGGCAGTCACAAGTTCTCTTCTTTAAGTCCACAATGAATTCGATTCCTTCACTATTTATTCTAAACAACATTGAGTCAAGGTTGAACACCTAACAACGAATAAAAAATTAAAACAAATTATATTATTGTATTTTTCCTTCAAAAAAAAGTATGAATTTTTTTAAATGTAAGCAGTAAATCACTGCAACAGATCTAAAAAGCTAGTTAACAAATATACTCACAAACATTTTGCAAGCCAAGTCCATCTTCTTAGTCATCTCTTCTTCTGCCCATATTGATACTCTGTGAAAAGTTTCATTTGCCTTTTTTCTCCGTTCATAAAACCACTCTCCCAGCTTTTCTTGGATGAAATCTAACATTCTTAAAATAGGCATTTCTCTCCCTTTTAGTAAAACGGAATTCATTGATTCTACCATGTTTGTTGTTAGCATATCATAACGTCGTCGTGGGAACCACGATCGAGCCCATCTCTCAGGAGGCTCTTCCATTATGTAATTGTATGTTATCTTGTCAATACTTTTGAGTTGGGACATTAACTGATTAAAATCTTCACGTTTGTATGATCTTGCAGCACTTTGAAAAAGATTTATTACCATGGCCTTTGCATGTCTTTGCTTTAAATTTTTCTCAAAGTGATATAGGCAGATACCATGGTGAGCTTCAGGAAAAACTCTTCAAATACTATTTGCGATCGATTGGTTTCTATCTGACAAGAAAACCAGTTCACGACGAACTTGAATTGCCTTTCTCATTTCCCCAAAGAACCAAATGTATGCCTCATTGTTTTCTAAATCTGCTACACCAAAACATAAAGGAAAGATTTGATTGTTTGCATCCTTTGATACAGCAACAAATAGAACACCACGATATTTTGACTTCAAAAACGTTGCATCTACTGCAATAACAGGTCTACAGTAGGACCAACCAGCTAGTGATGCCGCAGGAGCAAAGAACAAGTAAGCAAATCTGTACATTGAAACACAGAAAAACAAATTATAAGGTTTGAAGTTTTTCAAATAGTAACATTTGAAACTTCAGGCTGATTGTTAGTATTGTTTTCCTTACCTATTATGCGCATCTCTTTTTATGCTTGTGTACGTTTCTGGGTTTTTGGCCACCATCATGTGTAGGTATGAAGGAAGAATCTGGTAGTTCTCTTCAGGTGTTCCCCTTATGCAAGCAACAGCTTTTTGAATAGCACGTCATGCCTTGTGATAACCAATGTCAATTCCAAATTTCTTTTTTATTTCATTTTCTACAAAGGCTGGTGTAACCTCTATCTTTTTGTCTCGAACATGTTCTATAATTTGTTCGCTTATAAAATTTGATGTAGCATGCTTCTGATCTGATTTTCTTGCATCAACCGAGCATTCATGGATGTTATGATATTTTATCACCTTGAACAGTGTGGAATTTTTTATTCTGGTGGCACGTACATTCCAACCACATTTGTCCACGATGCATTTTAGCTCGTATCTCTTGGAACATGATCTAACAGCAGTGAATTCAACTTTTTGATTTATCTCCAAGCTGCAGAAAAATTTAGTCATGTTTTCTTTGTTCTCAAAGATTGATCCAACGCTTACTTCCTCAGGTAATGAATCGTGCCTTAGTATTTTACATGGTGGAGATTCTTTGACCTTTCTCCTCACTCTTTTTCTTGATTTCTGAGAAGCAGAAGAACTTTCAGCAATTTCTTCAATTCTATGTGATGTTATCGGTATAAGCTCCATGTTTACTTCATCTTCATTGTTATTTATCATTGCAGAAGGTGAAAAAAAGCTTTGTTGGATTTTGTGTTGGTTGTCAATTTGCATTATTAGCTGTCCTTCTTCTTCTTGGTCATTGAGAAACTGGTATGAATTTATTGGCGGAGGGGATAATTGTTGTGAAGGAGCTGTAATGATAGAAGGTTGTTGCCCTTTGTCTACTTCCATTACTGGTTGTCGTACTTCATATTGATACTCAGCAATAGGCTCTGAATCTATTGCATATGCAAGAGATTTGTTGAATGCTGCTGATTCTGAAAGTTGTATTTTTTCGATGATAAAATGGCAATTCTTGTAGGGTGAATCAGTTGTAAGCAAATGTATACAGGTAGTGAGTTCTTCATCTGAAGTTACAAGCATTCCTTTGCTTGTATTTAGTTTGATATCAAACCATACTTTTAATGCATATCTGGTTGAATCTATATTTGCAACTT
>NW_017678000.1:0-8879 GCF_001879085.1 Nicotiana attenuata
ATTTTAGTTATCAGTTATCAGTTATTAGTTACCGTTTCAGTTTCAATAGTTATCATTTCAATATGAATTATAGATTCTTAGTTATCAGCTTAGTTTTAGTTTCAGCATTTATAATTCTTTCTTTCAGTTGCTTTACATACCAGTACAATTCAAATGTACTGACGTCCCTTTTGCCCGGGGCCTGCATCTTACTATGCAGGTAATGATTTACAGGTTGACGATTCAGAGTGCTAGGATTCTCGTACCAGCTATTTGGTGATCCTCAGTTCTTTGGGGAATTGTCATTACTATAGTCTTCAGTATTTTCAAAAAGTCAGTATTTTCAGTACCTCATTAGAGGCTTCGTAGACTAGAGTAATAGTTAGACAGAGTTGCAGTCTTTTCATATTAAGCTATGTTGGCCACAAACATGTTTCAGAATCGTATTAGTATTTCTGCACTTTGATTTATCTCATTCAGACTTTTAGTATATCAGCATGTGTTAGTTTATCTTCCGCATTCAATATGTTATGATATCACATGTTCATTCAGCCAGCCAGTTGGTTCTCTCGGTCACATGTAGTCAGGCACCGAGTGCCGTGTTACGTCCAGGCCCAGGTTCGGGGCATGACAAAGCTTGGTATCAGAGCACTAGGCTCAAGAGTCCTAGGGAGTCTATGAAGCCGTGTCTAGTGGAGTTTCCTTTCTATGTGTGTGCCGGCCACTCATATAAACGGTTAACTACCAAGACATCCAGGATTGTCTCATTTCTTTCTACTCTAGATCGTGCCATGAAGCTTATAGCAATAGTTAACCTTCTCTTGCTATGGAATTCCAAATGTATTGGATGCCCAAGCGACGCGCAGGAGAAACCTAAAGTCCTAGAGAGGATAATTGCCCATTGGGGTATAATTGTGGAGTACAATTTGTAAATATGAGACTTGAGAGGATGTTCAAAGTGGGATGCAATGGATAGTAGTATAGATTAGAGAATAACCTTATCAGAAAGTACAAAAGCAGTTATCATGTCGTATGGTTATCAGTTTACCTCAGTTACCAGTTATACAGTCTTTCAGTTACCAAATTTATGGTTATTCAGTACGTCAGTATTCGGTTCTATGTTTACCAAATATCCCATTTTTAGTGTATCAAAATTTATGGTGACTTGTGAGTATATAGTGATGCATATGGGTTCTCAAATAAAATATAAATATCAGTGATTATAGCGAAACCTTCGCAAATTTTAGTTCCAGATTAAAACCCAAGAATCGCCGAATGGTGCAGTAAGTGATTAATTAGATTAAGGTATACTCTGAAGGATAATTTTGTGTATGGTAATTGTGTTTTACCTCAGAGAAGAGCTTCATTTAATTTTTTGAAATGGAGCCACAAGTTGGATGATGATAGTTGAGATGTCAGACCCTAACATTGGTCATTATAGTTTTGGACAGAAAAGAGCCTAAGGGTAAAATACCTAGGAGTCAAAAACGATTGTTATTATTAGAGATGTATTTTTTTTGTAGAACACATGTATATGGCTAAGAAGACATGATGTGCGAAATTAGAACCAAGAGCAGGCGCCATTGAACTTTAGGGAATGATTTTAAGTTATTTAGATTTATTCAAATCAGAACTAGAAAATACCATGTTAGTGAATTTATATACGAAGTGGCTATTATTGTGAGATAAAACATATGACAGTTCTCCTTGATGTGACTATGTGTTTAGGTTGGAGGTTTATCGTCTGAAGTGATTTTGAAGTGTATAGAAAGTTAGGGGTTAGATATCTCAATTTTGTTTAAGATAGATGAAATTTTCCTAAGTGTGATCCATGAACATAGTTCAAAGGAATGATAGTGTATGGCAAAAGAATATGGTAAGATAATAAGGGAAGTGAGGATAAACCTTATGCCTCACTTTAGTTATTCAAAGCAGAGAAATAAAACATGATGCTAGCAGGTGGTTAGTAAAAGAATAATAAGTAAGTTTTGAGTTGATAAAGTGAGTTAGCACTTTCAGCAGAGCTAGTAGGGGTACAATTTGATTCACTTAGCCAGGTTATCTCTAGTGAGTGGATGGCAGTTTGAAATACCGAATGCCTGTGCTAGAACTCAATAAGTTTAAGTTAAACTCGAAGTACAGTGGCAATGAAAAAAAAATCAGCTAGCAGTGAGAGAGCAAACTATAGAAGAATACCGTTTAAGATTTATTGAAGGGGGGGGGGGGGAGGGTGGTTTCCCAAGATTCGCAGTGTGGGCAGAGTTAAATCATTACGATTATGTATGATAGTTATGAAGACATAAGCTTTCCGTTTATGTAAATAATTTAGTTTTTCCTAGTAAGAAAGAGGTAAGTTAGGAGATGAGTCGTTATTAACATAAAGTGCAAAGAGTTGCAGAAGATAAAGAAAGTTGTTAGGATCCCAAAAAAAAATGGAAGGATCCGCAAGTATACGACCTTTGGTCTAAGGGGTGATGTGAAAATTTTCAGTAAGTCCAGTTATGTCACGACCCAATTTCCATACCCGGTCGTGATGGCGCCTCTCGTGAAGACAAGGCCAGCCAACTAACCCAATTCGTTCTTTAACACTTACTAAACATAAATATATGGAAAATGTAACTTAAAGAATATTAACTAACAACATTACAACTTAACTCAGCCCGACCGGGGTGTCACAAGTCATGAGCATCTAGGAGAATCTTTTATTACAATTTCAAAGTCTATAATACATAGAGTAAAAATCTGGAATTAAGAAGAAGGAACCCGGTGCCGCGAACGCCGGCGGTCACCTTGCTTAGCTAGGATAGCAATTACCTTCAATCCGCTAATCACTCGCTACCGGGTGAACAGTACCTGCAACTGCACGCGAGGTGCAGGGATTAAAATGAGTACTTCCAACTCAGTGGTAATAAGAGAGAATAATATCTGAGCGATAAGAAAACACGTATGAGCACTCCAAAATGCTATAAAAGACAGAACAACCCTTTGAGAAAAACCGTAACACTGTGAAAAATCCTTTAGAAAATCTCAAGCTCAGTAAAAAATCTCTTTTGAAAATATCCTTTTTCCAACAGCCAAGCATATGAAGGCTATATCAGATTGTGCAAGTCGGCACATAAGTCAGCCCCTTGGGCACAACACTCCTTAACATATAACACCAGGGTATCTGGTCAGCGAGGCAAGTAATAGCATGTATGCCAATGATATGTGAGTGCTAAATGTCATGCCACGTAGTACAAACAGGAGTGAATGCATGAATGCAATGGAATGCACATGACCGCTGCGGCGTGCAGCCCGATCCATTTGGGTACCCGCGCTCACTGGGGGTGTGTACAGACTCCGGAGGGGCTCCTACAGCCCAAGCGCAATAATACTGCGGCGTGCAGTCCGATCCACATAACATATCACTGCGGCGTGCAGTCCGATCATATAATATAACTACTGCGCGTACAGTCCGATCCATGCATGTATATGTATATACTGCTGCGGCGTGCAGCCCATCCATGCAAATGAGCCACTCGGGCAATGTCAAGTAATAGCTTTTTAATCAAAATATCAGAAAAATGCAATTTGAGCCTTTAAACTTTAGCAATATGACTGGCATTTCGAAAAAGTGATTAACTCAGGACTGAAATCATTTAATATGCTAAGTGTCAATAAAACCGTGATAACAACCCTACAGGGTTCAAATAACCGGCACGTAGCCCAAACATGGCAATCAACCCGATTCAAGATAGCATCTAGCAAGTTTCAGTCAATTATGTAGTAAAATCCACAACCGGGACGGACCAAGTCACAATCCCCATCCGGTGCTCTACCCCACGCTCATACCTGGCGCAAGTCACCTCAATACAGCACTATGATGTGCAAATCCGGGGTGTCAAACCCTCAGGATATCATTCCCAAGTATTACTCACCTCGAACCGGCGAAATCTCAAGCCTGCGACGCCTTTGCCCCTCAAATCGGCCTCCACGCGCGTCGAGTCTAGCCAAAAAAGAGCGAATACATCACAATATGCAAATGGGACAATACCCAATCGAAAACAATCGAATTATAGCAAGAACCTCGAACTAGCAAAACCCGAGCCCGGGCCCGCTCTCGAAAAATTACGAAACTTACATTACCGGATTCCTCGTCTTGCCACGAGTCCGTACATACCAAGAACTCCCAAATCCGAGCTCAAATGACCTATCAAATCCAAATTTGAAATATCAAAAACTCAAGCCCTAGCTTTACCCATTTTGGTGAATTTCAACCAATTTCCATGTTAATTCTACCATAGACTTGAATAATTAGGCCAAGGAACTTACCTCCATGCAATCCTCCTCGAATCCCTCTTCAATTTGCCCCAAAGAGCTCTCAAAATCTCAACAATGGAGTAAAAATGACTAAAACCGCGGATGAAATATTATAAAACATTCTGCCAGCTCCTAAGCCCTTCTATGCGATCGCATAAGAGCCCAGCGATCGCATAGCACAAAATTTTCCTCCCTCAAATTACCTTACGCGATCGCACATAATCACCCGCGATCGCATATCACAGGGTCTTTACCCTGTGCGATCGCATTACCCAAACTGCGTTCGCATAAAACATTTCAAACGCCCCTCGAATTTCTTCTATGCGATCGCATGACAACCTCTGCGATCGCATAGAGCAAATTTTCTCTGCAATTTCTGCTGCATTTAACATAACTCCAATCCCTCGATAGCCATACGAAATCACCCCGAGGCCCCCGGGACCTTAACCAAAAGCACCAACATATCCCATAACATCTTTCAAACTTGTTCCAATCATTAAAACACCTAAGAAACACTAAAACCATCATTTCTCATCGAATTCAAGCCTAAGTTCTTCAAAAACTTCCGAAATGCACTTTCGATCAAAAAACCGACCAAACGATGTCCGAATGACCTGAAAATTTGCAGACATATCCAAAATCACCTAACGAAGCTACACAACTCTCAGAATTCCATTCCACCCTCGGATCAAAATCTCACCTATCAACCGGAATTCGCCAAAATTCAAACTTCGCCAATTCAGCCTAATTCTACACCGGACCTCCAAATTCAATTCGATCGCACTCCTAAGTCACAAATCACCTCCCGAAGCTAACGAATCACCGGAAATCAATCCGAACCTTCTAACTCATAAGTCAACGTCCGGTTGACTTTTCCAAACAACCTTCCTTAAAGAGACTAAGTGACTCATTCTTATCATAATCAATCCGAATCAACTCTAACACACCACATGCCGATAGCGAAACTTAAAGAAGACATAAACGGGAAAACGGAGCAGTAATACATGGACGACGGGTTGGGTCGTCACATCCTCCCCAACTTAAACAAACGCTCGTCCTCGAGCGTACCCAAGAGTTGTACTAGAAGCAACCAATAGTGAATGACCTTACCAAGCATATACCCGGGGTGATCCTATCTCTAATAGGTCCGAATAATACAACATAAGCTGCAATTTCACAGTCCATCTAGACCTAAACCGTAGAACCACATTGCACTTCGAAATCATACACAAGATCAGAACCTCCCGTCTATACCCAGAATAAACCCGAACCAGCTGTAATAAACCCATACCTGCAACCTCAGGTGAACTCTAATATACCACACATCCAAACACTCGAAACGATAGCCTCTATTCACAAGCAATTGCAATAACCAAAATACCGATAGAAAACCTTTTTATTAGCTAAAGTCTTATTCCAACACTTTCATACACTAACAAGGCAACTGAAACACGCGATAAACCGAACCCATCTCTCAGACCAACCATTCATGAATCCATTTCCCTTTTTTTTTTGACTGATACTACAACAGATTTCCGAGCCAGACCTCGATATGCTTTTCTAACAAGCTAAAATCAAAATCTGTTCATACTCATTAATGACTCCAACGATCACCTCGACTCCAACACACCACCCTGGTGATATGACACCTCAACACAGGCCTAAAACCACAACTTCATAATACAGTCACCAATAGAAACGATCTGAACACACTCAAATCATGACAACTGACTCAAACGAAAGAGCTGTATCAAGCTCATCAATACACATACAATACAAGGCTGAGACCCCGTC
Source organism: Nicotiana attenuata (assembly GCF_001879085.1). NCBI lineage: Eukaryota > Viridiplantae > Streptophyta > Magnoliopsida > Solanales > Solanaceae > Nicotiana > Nicotiana attenuata. The sequence continues at coordinate 6,073 of NW_017678000.1, forward strand.
TCACATCATAGAAATAGACACCGAATCTACCCGAAAGGTCATAACTCCGTAGCTTCGTACAATGCGCGATCCTATCCAACACTGTTACACCCGAAGCACCTCAAGCCGCTATGCTCAAAATCAACAACCACGCACATTTGATGTCTGAAACCAACACAATTCATTACACCACGGTGAAAAAAAATAACACACGACACACAACCCGATAGGCCATAACCAATACTCCATATACCGAGCAACACTCGATCACTCTTCCCGCTCGCCTTCCTCTATGAACCCTCAATAGAACGCACCACATGTGCCCATATCCAACCAATCACAACGCCTCACAACACAGAAAGCAACTGGTAAGATCTCCCCAAATCACCAACCATTTCAAGAATAATCAGATCAACCTATCCCTCAACAATACAACTCGGGACTAATCAAGCTAACTCAAACTAAATACATAGCCACATTGGCCTGCCAACGAACTCAATACCAAGAAGCCTGAAGCTGCTCCTCCACTACTATAACTCCTGCAAGAGCCGTACGATACGGTACCGGCACCCAATAAATACGAAATCCACAATCTCCACCCCGACGACATGCCGGGCCACAAGGAACGCATCCGAAAAAGTCCCTCAACAACGGAACTGAAGCAATGGTAGAAGCCTCTATACTGACATCCGTCACAAAGGCCCAACTTAAAGAAAACAATCCTTCCCAGCCGTCCGCTGATCTTTGGAACACAACCATTCAGCTAGAACATAGTCCGATGCACCTCGCCACGCAACCTTGTGCATTTCCGACCTAAACCCATAGCACAATAGTCTAGAATAACCCAACACTGAGACAACCAGTCTACCCCCCAATATCATATCCAAAATATAATATACCAAGTAAAGAAAGATCCACTCGGGCCTCCAATTCCCAATAACCGCTAAACGGCGCCGATACATACGATCTACCACCACTGCATAGTCGGATCACGAGAACTCCTAGTCCTCAAATTCTATATCACAGGAATCACTATACCTGACCCCACATTCCGCCATATGAATACATATCACACATCAGTACCCATTCATACCACGAAAGATATTCAAAAATTTCCCTGCGCCATCAACAAACTCAAATATCCGCAGTCGATCCAACAAGAAATGTCGCAATACTACTGACGTATCATTAGTTTACATCACCTTATCATCTGAAGATCGATTCTTTACTCACCTGCAGCTGCCCGTGCTGCTCAAGAATTTAATGACTTCCATTATGAACTGAACCAAAACCTTGAACACGCAAATCTCAATTCTCCATAACATATCGCATAGACCATACCACACTAGGATAACATGGGGACTTTTATCTCTCTTCTGCGCCGCAGACATCGACGCACTCAACTAGTCAAGAACTTTCATTGATCCCATATAGAGAAAAAATCATTACACACTCCATGCTTCGCATACCCATAGGAAATATACTCATCTTCAAACTATGGTAAAACACATCAAGAACTCTCTCTCTCTCTCCCAATTCCATTGCACAAGCTAAACTGTCAGGACTGAATCCTTCTACCCAAACCAAGCTAAGCAAACTGCCAGCTCTCAAGAGCTTTACTGCACATATACCTGTAAGACTCATTACCTCGAACACATACAAAGAATTAATCATATCCTTATCATACCGATTCGGTTTATTATCAAGCTATTCCATTTATCCAATTTCCTTCCTGATTCATCATTAATTTGATATTCTCCCTTGCTGTAGCACCACAATACCTCAACTCGGATTTACCACACGAGACTCGCACATAGTAAGACACACTGTCTAAGACCCATAGGCCACTGAATACCCTTTCAAACGTTTCCGCAGAAATACCACATTCCAGAATGCTTACTTTGAAGAACTTCCTGCGAATCTGAATTCTTTACCATTACCTTCAAATGGATACATAGAATCCCATAATTAACATAAAATACCACAAGTCTTGATCCTTCCATGAAAACACAGTCTCTAGCCAATTCACAAACCTTAAGACACCTGATTATTACATGCAAAATCTCGAACACAATAAAACATTCTCGAGAGTCCATCACTCTTAAACAACTATAAATTATCTGACTTAACGAACAGAACTACCGTGTCTTATTAGCACTCTGCACACCGCAGAACATGATCTCATACCGATGCAAACAACCATCTTCCTTCTCTATACACTGAGCATTCTTTCCCAGCAACACTCAAGACATCCTATTATTTTCACACATCTACGAAGCATTGTATGACCTTTATAAAAATCTTTCCTTCACACGTGCCATCCTCGGCTCAATTTCTACAACCAGAACTGATCTGCCATCATACCTCGAAACGGAACCAACATAGCACATAACCGTGCAATCGGCTGACCAACAGCAACCTCCCCAACTTGGCTCGAAGCCATATATCAAGGCACTCTTAACAACTCATAGCACTTTTACTCTAATGATGCATAATGCCACAGTGAGATCAAACAAAATCATTTACAAGTTTTGTGAATACACAGATCATCTAGCACTGACATTCTCTGCAAACCTCGCATTCATTTCCACATCAGCTGAGTCCACTTTCTTAAGCGTCCCAAATTCTCAAATTTCAACACATACTCTTCAATTACACATGAGATTTTCTTAACATACACATAAGGATCATGCCACTCACGAATACTCCGCAGGAGATAACCCACCTGCTTCGCCTCAGTTTGGTATTTCAGCACACCTTCCACCGACATACACATAACACAGCAATCTAGTCTTCCTGAGTCTGAGCTCAATAACCGCCACATGTAT
>NW_017678000.1:8904-25180 GCF_001879085.1 Nicotiana attenuata
GTAGACACAAAAACTGGACCCTTCGAAGTTTACACTATGCGATCGCGGGGAATGCATGCGATCGCATTAGAAGAAAGGAACTGGGCAATAGCAGACAGCATTTTCTGAAACAATCCTAAGGCCAAAACCACCCCGAACCACCTCCGAATCACTCCCGAGCCCTCGGGCTCCCAACCAAACACACACACTAACTCAATAACATCCTACGAACTTGCTCGAGCGATCAAATCGCTAAAATAACATCAAAATCAAAGAATCAACCCCAAAACTCATAATTTTTATTTCAAAGTTCATAACTTTCAACTTTAGCTATTTAGGTCCGAAACACGTCAAACGACGTCCGATTTCGACCAAATTTCACAGAAAGTGCTTAAGCGCATATTTAAGACCTGTACCGGGCGTCGGAACCAAAATACGAGCCCGATACCTATATTTCTAACTCATTTTCATTTTCATTTTTCCTTAATAATTTCAGAAAAAATAATTAACAGAAAAATTCTTTTATCGGGTTCTGGACCTCGGATTTCGACTCCGGACACATGCCCGAGTCCCATATTTTTCTACGGACCTCCAGGACCGTCACATCACGGGTCCGGGGGCCGTTTACTCAAAATGTTGACCAAAGTCAACTATATCAATATTAATATCATAATTCTTCAAATTTTTTCACAGAATTCATATATTTAACATAAAAATTTTTCGGCTTCGCGCCACTCGCGCCGCGCAAATCGAGGCAACACAAAAGTGAGGTTTCCAAGCCTCCGAAGCACCGAAAAAGGGAGAAATACGTGATCCCTTTGGTCATCACATATTAGGAGAGAAAAAGCCTTGGGCAAGCGTAGGGAGTGTGGTTCATCATGAGGATGCTACCTCGGATCACGTGTAGGTCTCATTTAGCCCCATGAGAAACTGTATTAATCGCCTATCCTGTTCAGCCTTTATAAAAAATTTCCTTCGCTCCACAAGTGCAATTACAGTATCATTGTGACTTCTGCTTAAGGTGCTCAGCTCTTCCCAGAGCTTCTTCAATTTGGAATAATAGCTTGTAATATCGAGAGTTCCCTGAGATGTATCATTTATTTCCTTTTGTATTTGGTATATAGTGTGGCTCCAGTCGTCTGTTCATATCTGTCTTCCGGTTCATCCATAACTCCATGGCATCATTTGCATATTCAACACTATCTGCTATCTCTTTTGACAGGGAATTAGAGAATCCACGAAGTTACCATGTCATCGCAACGTTCCCACTAGCGAAATGTGGGTGATTAGGATTGGGCGCTTACATTCGCCATTGATGAGCTCTAACTTGTACTTCACTGACAGTCCTCTCAGTACACTGCGCCTCCCCATGAACGGTAGCCAATGCCCTGAAGGCGACGGAAACAAGAATAGCTCCGGGATTGTCCGATGGTGGATTACAAAAGGGTCACCGGGATCAATGCCGGAATTTCCTGGAGCTCCGGACATGCACAGCTGTACCAGATCGCATCGCTCAAATCGTCGATTGCCATCAGTAATTGAGATGAGATGTATGATGCTATACCTTAGAGGTTGAAACCCCTTCTTCGATGCAAAAATTAGGGCAAAATTGAAACTTCTTCGACGACAATCAATGTGAGACAAAACTCAGAAATAACAGACACAAAGGAGAGAGAGAGAGTGACAGTGATATAGCAGATCGGAACTTACAACTCTGATACCATGTTAACCATCTGAATTACACAGCTATCTCGAGTTTCTACATCTATGGAGGTCAGCGACGAGGAGAGAGAAAGGAGAATATTGTAGAAGAAAGAGGAGAAATGGAAAATTAGAGAAATGATCTTCTAAGCTGTACTTAACAATCAGAATTGCAGCATATATAGCACGTCAAAATTGAACATCTAATCTATGTCTAATCTAGCCACTTTACAGTCAACTAACCCACTTTACATATACTAACCACTTTATCATAATAACCATTAATCTCAATAATATGTTTGTGGAAATATAGAGAAATTTCTTATCTTTAATAAAGTCAATATATACTATGCTTCGAAATTATGTATAAATAAAATAAAAATAAACACTTAGTAACACAAGAATTTATGTCGTAAACCAGTACTCCATTATTTATTGCGAAATTTACGCTGAGATTATGTTCCATATGCAACCAACCAAACAATTTACATAGATAACTAGCCTTTGTGTGCTTAACAAAACTGTGTATTAGTACCCACACAATGCATGTATATATACCATGTCTTTATACGGGTAAAACCGAGCCCATGGACGACTCGGTTTCCGATGTAAACGGAGCAAGAAACGTGAAGGCGAGGAACAGGAGTTGAGGCAAGGAGCCCCTCAATCCGGGTCCGGGTAAAACACTGCCCTCAGAAGTATCGAGGTCATGGGCCCCAGTCTGGTTCAAATCCCAAAGGCCTCGGAGAGCATCACCAGACAAATCGAGCACGACCAAACAAAGGCCGTGATATCACGCGACCAGCTGGATATCATGGCGTGACTCGGTACGTATGGGCATAGAAACCAATGTTTAGTTAAACAGAAGATACTTACCTTTATTGGAATTGTACTTAGGGTAAAACTCTCCTACTACATAAGAGGGTCTGATTATTCATTAGGACATTGTAACAGGCACATCAAGGAAATATTACTCTTATTTACTCTGTATTCAAAGTTTTATTCTGTTCATCTATGCTCGTTATTGTAGTCGGGATTGAGGGTAGACATCTTCATTAAGGCTGTTATTGAGCCCAGAATCACCCCCTTAAGTGGTTTGATAATCTATTACTCCTCCGTTCCACTTTATGTGAACCTATTCCTTTTTGGCCCGTTCCAAAAAGAATGACCACATTTCTAAAATTTGGAAATAATTTAGCTTAAACTTCCAATTCTATCCTTAATAGAGAAACTTTTATAACCACACAAATACTCTGACCCCTTGACTTGTTTAGGACCACAAATTTCAAAAGTCTTTATTTTTCTTAAAACTTCGTGCCCAGTCAAACAGGTTCACATAAATTGAACGGAGGGAGTACGTATTTTATCTGCTTAATCTAACACAATCTGTCATTTGTATGAAATTAATTCCGCATATCCTAAAAACCACATAAATATCTATCCGTTTTTAGGGTAAACATGGCACCCACCGTGGGGCCAAGGATATATTGGCAATTATGATACAATTTTCATAACACACTCTATTTTATCTTGTTTTTTGAGCTTTAATTTCAGGTTAAAATAAAAATGTCAAACTCCCAATCTGCCCCTTTGAATGTTGATGCTGAGTCTGGCCACCATGATGAGAACAACAATATAGCGCACAACAAACGAGATTCACCCTGCTGACCCTAACGGGGCCCGGTCACAGACCTAATCAAACGCCAAATCCATGTGGCCATCGATGCTAGCTTAGCCCACCGATCTGAAAGTCAGTGTTTGTGGGGAGCCAAGTCGGTAACCAGGGATACGCATAGCAGGTGAGGACGATGGATCACCACTTGCGGGTGATCTTCGAAATGTTACAGGCTCAATAAACAGCGATAGCTCAGCTGCAGAATCAAAGCGCTCCCCCACAGAGTTGAGCCCAAACATCCTGGAAAACATTCGCGGAAATGAACCAGTCACAGAGACGGTGAGTGAAGTTGAACCCGGGACCAACCCTAGATCATAAGAATGCTCAGGAATAAAACAAAACAGTGAATCAGGGGAAAAAAATCGAAGCCAATGACAAAAAAATGGAAACCTACAAACTCCAGGGTTGATCAAATCCCAAGAGCACGACCGAAAAAGGCCTAGATTTTAAGAAATTCACTCAAAAGCTTTCCCTCCGAGTGCAGCCCCGAAGCTGATCCCAAAGAAAGTTCTGCATGCCCGAATTCCTAAGTACAACGGAACAACCGATCTATGTATCTCGCTGTTACCTTTTATTCATGTATTTCAATGAATCTCGCTGTATGATTCCTTGTATTTCATTGTATTCACTGTCTTAGTTTTTCTACTTTTCAATATATTCACTGTATTTAACTGTAATTCAATGTAATTGTATAATTCAAAGCTTCACTTTGTTTCATTGTTTTGTTCCAACAAATATATATTCAGCAGTAATGTATTATCAATGTATTGAGAATGTATTCCTACATTTTTTTTTAATTAATATAATTTATGTATTCAAATGTATATATATTATTCAAATTATGTATCTTTGCAGTATGTCACTCGTTAATTTTTCATATATAGATGACCTGCCTATACTTATGGATTCAATGTATTTTATGTATTTAGATTGTATTCAATGTAATATATAATTTTAATATATAAAAACTATTTGTAAAAATACCACTAAAATATTTTAGTAAAGATACCACTAAAAAAAAGAAAGGATAGATTGAATCTCTTGAAGATTGCTCTATTTTTGGGTGTTTTTGGTTGAGAATCTTTTCTATAATCGGAAATACAAATTTTTGTGTGTTATAATTGGGTTTGCTGAGTTATATTAGGAGTCTATCGCGTTAATCGATACTTCACTTACCATTTTTAAGAAGTTGAAGACCTTTTTTCCACAAATTTCGTTACTATATTCACAATACAATCGTGAATACAGTCTTTACGATAGCTAATTCCCTTTTTTCCCCGGATTTCCTATTGTATCTCATGAATACATTAGCTGTCAATATAAATCGCTATACACTCTCATAATAAGAAATGTAGTAAATATATATAGACTAAGAAGAAATATTAGTAAATGGTAGCTATAGCAAGCTAATAACCACTAAAACATAGTGATTTTTGAAAATTTCTCTTTAATAAATGAGCGCGATTAATAACGAACCCATCCTTGGACGGGTAGAGAGGGTCATTTGGGCTTGGGCTAAATTTGACAACCCTAGTTGTATCGAACTGACAGTTCGTTTAGAACAGAAATAGAAAGAGAGATATATTGCCTTGCAGGCTTAATTCCAAACTCTCACAGCTACTACCACTACATGTTCTGGATTTTCTTTTTTCCTTCTAGAACTGGTAGTTGATACTCCTAAGAAACTTGCATAAGGCAAAGCATATACAGTGATAAAAGGATGGCGAGACTGCTTCTTCACAGCACAATAATATTGGCATTGGATTACAGGCAGTTCAATATTAAAATTTCTTAGGATAATCGACGCTTAAACCTGATAACAAAGACCTACAATTTTAACCAAAAGGAAATGTATGATCTTTGCAAGATGATTAAAGTACTAATGATGGTACTCAGAGAGTTCAGAAAGATTGAGACTGGTTGTTTAAACTAAGCTTACGATAAGAATTTGCTTTTCTAGCAGAGGATTTTAGAAGTTCTTAATCTTGTCTCGACTATCTAGTTGTTTGCTTTGAGCCCCAGGCGATAAGCTTGAAAGAGTGGGAACTCCTTGGTTTCTCATTTCTCTTGTGTTCGTCTTATTTCTTCAGTCTGTCACGTAAAAAAATCAGCACATTAGCACGAGAACATCTTATGTAATGTCTGTTTGATCTAGCAGCGCTAATGCAGTAATTCAAGAACCAAAAAGTTAAAAACTTCAGGAAAATGCAAGCAATAGAGCTTCTCATGATCAGAATATGTAACAGAAGACAATATAAGGTTTCACAATAGAGTCCTACCTCTTAATGCATCAATGTAACACTTGATCTGCAAACCAAGGTGGGCAAATAGCGATGATGGATTTTGACAGTCAAAAGCACTAATTGAAAATGGATTGAAATGGGAGAAATTGTGGATGAATGTAATTCATCCACACCTTATGGATTTTAAAAAATTTCGATTCATATTTAGTTAATCCAACGTGAGCAAGATCCAGGAACAATTTTGGAGGAACTTTGACGGCTAGAAAGATTAGTTGTTCATTATAGTAATGCACGCAACATTTTAAGCTTTTCTTCCCTCTCGTGTCCAATCTGCCTCCATTTCCCTCCTATCCGTAGTTTTTGTTCTTTTGTTTCTTTCACCTTTTCACATACTACTGCACTCAATCAAATTTAACGGTATCTTATGTAATGCACAATAGTACTCTAAAAACACCTTATGGTCATCACTTATCAACTTAGAAAAGAAGAAAAGAAAAATCTTTGTAAAGCCATCCAATTCAATCAAGAAATCAGAGATCGATGGGTAAATGGATAAAATTGCCATAGATAACATCAGATACTAATCCTTATAATGATGTAACACCTGCATATTCGGAATTAGGTATGAATGAGTTAAAGGAGTAGTAAGTTATATTTTTGACATATGAAGTCCCATCGTGATGATTATGGAAAATAGTTGTTTTGGAATCAAGACGGAAAGTGAGGTGCATAAGATTTGACCAAATCGACTAAGTTTGCAGAAGGTCCGTCTTCCAACAGGGTTGTGAAAGAAATTTTGGAAAACTCAAAGCATGAAAGTTGTAGGCCTTTGAAAATATATTACAACATAGTATATTGTCGAGCCCAAACGGAGCTCTGTAGCAAAAATTTATGCTAGTTTTACAGAATGATATGCAACCACGCCGGTCCGTAGCGTTTTATCGCGACCGCGGTGGCGAGGCAGCGTTCCAACGATTTACCGTTGTCGGGACTACAGCCGCGCCCAACCACGACGCGGTGGATGACTTTGAGAAGTCGTTGTTTAGCCCTATTTCGTCCCCACAGCCCCAAAACATGAAAACTTGCTCTAGAAAGTAAAGCTCTGAAAAAACCTAAGTCCTTAAGGTCCCTCCACCAACCAAGGTAAGTTCTAATGGTGATTCTAACTTAATTTCAATTTTCCAACATCTTATTAACATGGGTAAACCCTCCATATCATTAGATATTCGATTGGGACACCATTGTTGAGAGAAGAAACCCTAGAACTCGAATTCAAGAAGATTGAACGTTAAAAAGGTAATATCTTCACCCTCTAGTTGATTCTATCATTGAATTAATGATTATAGACTCTATTTCATGAGATATGAGTTGATGGGTTTGGTAGAAAAGCATGAACGGTGATAGGTTTGGGTTGTTGATTGGTTATTATTGGTATGGTGTTGATTACTTATGGGTGATAAAGAATAATATGTTTATAACCATTTGAGACTTAGAATTTATTTAGGAGCAAGAGAATGGGTTATCGGGTGTAGAAACACCATGTAATAAGGGCTATTTACGTTTTATGCCACCGAGTCATTGATAAAATGCCTAAGTGACCAAAACGTGACTATTGTTGCTAATTTGGAATCCCTTTGACTTGTATTGATATAGATTGAAGTCGAAAGGGTTAGCAAATGTTGTATTATGCTCAAGCGCAGGAAGTTAAGGTATGTGAGGCTAACTCTCTATGTTTGGGAATGTTAATGATTCTCCTTACATTACGTTTCTTTTACCAGGTTATCAATTGCCTCAGAAATATAGTTAAGCCTAGTTCCTTGAACAGTTGTAGAACTTCTATTCTCTAGGTTCATAACTCGTTCATGACTTTCATTCTGGACGTTGTGAGCTCATTCCGTATTCAATATAGACTTGGGTTTGATGTCCTTGAGTCTCAGTATAGCTTACTCAGCATGTCATAAACAATTGAAGTTTCAGTGTTCATAATCAGTTCAAGAATACATGTCTCAGTCTAGTCCTATTCAGTATTCCAGTATTATGTAACTCAGTGTGATCCGGTATTCTAGTATCATGTAACTTTGTGTGATTCAGTATTTCATTATCACGTATTGCAGTTTGATTCTCAGTTCCTGAATATTGAACACCTATATTTGGGCCTAAGACCGTAGTTTATATACTTTATGCATACTTGGGCCTGAGGCCGTAGTTTATATACTTTATGCATACTTGGGCTTGAGGCCGTAGTTTATGCTTTATGCATGTTTGGGCCTGAGGCTGTAGTTTATGCTTTATGCATTTTTGGGTCTGAGGCCGTAGTTATGTATACGTATACTTGGGCCTGAGGCTGTAGCATGTGCATATATATATTGGGCCTGAGGCCGTAGCTTATTGAGATAAACAGGTTGTTCATCATTCAGAAAAGGGAGTATTCATAACCTTTCTTCCTTTGTTCAGTTCAGCTATCAATTATCAGTTCAGTTATCATTTCAGTTATCTGTTATCATTTATTAGTTCAGTTATCATTTCAGTTATCAGATATTATTTCAGTTATCAGTTATCGGTTATCATTTTAGTTATCAGTTATCAGCTATCAGTTACCGTTTCAATTTCTGTTTCAACAGTTACCATTTCAGTATCAATTATAGATTCTCGGTTATTAGCTTAGTTTTAGTTTCAGCATTTATAATTTTTTCTTTCAGTTGCTTTACATACCAGTACAATTCGAATGTACTGACGTTCCTTTTGTCCGGGGCCTACATCTCACTATGTAGGTAGTTATTTACAGGTTGATGATTCAGAGTGCTAGGATTCTCGTACCAGCTATTTGGTGATCCCCATCAATTATCACGTATTGCAGTTTGATTCTCAGTTCCTGAATGTTGAACACCTGTATTTGGGCCTGAGGCTGTAGTTTATATGCTTTATGCATACTTGGGCCTGAGGCCGTAGTTTATATGCTTTATGCATACTTGGTCCTGAGGTCGTAGTTTATGCTTTATGCATGTTTGGGCCTGAGGCCGTAGTTTATGCTTTATGCATTTTTGGGCCTGAGGTCGTAGTTATGTATACGTATACTTGGGCCTGAGGTCGTAGCATGTGCACATATATATTTGGCCTGAGGCCGTAGCTTATTCAGATAAACAATTTCTTCATCATTCAGAAGAGGAAGTATTCATAACCTTACTTCATTTGTTCATTTCAGCTATTAGTTATCATTTCGGTTATCAGTTATCAGTTATCATTTCAGTTATCAGTTATCAGTTCAGTTATCAGTTATCAGTTCAGTTATCATTTCAGCTATCAGATATTATTTCAGTTATCAGTTATCAGTTATCAGCTATTAGTTACCGTTTCAGTTTCAATAGTTATCATTTCAATATGAATTATAGATTCTTAGTTATCAGCTTAGTTTTAGTTTCAGCATTTATAATTCTTTCTTTCAGTTGCTTTACATACCAGTACAATTCAAATGTACTGACGTCCCTTTTGCCCGGGGCCTGCATCTTACTATGCAGGTAATGATTTACAGGTTGACGATTCAGAGTGCTAGGATTCTCGTACCAGCTATTTGGTGATCCTCAGTTCTTTGGGGAATTGTCATTACTATAGTCTTCAGTATTTTCAAATAGTCAGTATTTTCAGTACCTCATTAGAGGCTTCGTAGACTAGAGTAATAGTTAGACAGAGTTGCAGTCTTTTCATATTAAGCTATGTTGGCTACAAACATGTTTCAGAATCGTATTAGTATTTCTGCACTTTGATTTATCTCATTCAGACTTTTAGTATATCAGCATGTGTTAGTTTATCTTCCGCATTCAATATGTTATGATATCACATGTTCATTCAGCCAGCCAGTTGGTTCTCTCGGTCACATGTAGTCAGGCACCGAGTGCCGTGTACGTCCAGGCCCAGGTTCGGGCATGACAAAGCTTGGTATCAGAGCACTAGGCTCAAGAGTCCTAGGGAGTCTATGAAGCCGTGTCTAGTGGAGTTCCTTTCTTATGTGTGTGCCGGCCGCTCATATAAACGGTTAACTACCAAGACATCCAGGATTGTCTCATTTCTTTCTACTCTAGATCGTGCCATGAAGCTTATAGCAATAGTTAACCTTCTCTTGCTATGGAATTCCAAATGTATTGGATGCCCAAGCGACGCGCAGGAGAAACCTAAAGTCCTAGAGAGGATAATTGCCCATTGGGGTATAATTGTGGAGTACAATTTGTAAATATGAGACTTGAGAGGATGTTCAAAGTGGGATGCAATGGATAGTAGTATAGATTAGAGAATAACCTTATCAGAAAGTACAAAAGCAGTTATCATGTCGTATGGTTATCAGTTTACCTCAGTTACCAGTTATACAGTCTTTCAGTTACCAAATTTATGGTTATTCAGTACGTCAGTATTCGGTTCTATGTTTACCAAATATCCCATTTTTAGTGTATCAAAATTTATGGTGACTTGTGAGTATATAGTGATGCATATGGGTTCTCAAATAAAATATAAATATCAGTGATTATAGCGAAACCTTCGCAAATTTTAGTTCCAGATTAAAACCCAAGAATCGCCGAATGGTGCAGTAAGTGATTAATTAGATTAAGGTATACTCTGAAGGATAATTTTGTGTATGGTAATTGTGTTTTACCTCAGAGAAGAGCTTCATTTAATTTTTTGAAATGGAGCCACAAGTTGGATGATGATAGTTGAGATGTCAGACCCTAACATTGGTCATTATAGTTTTGGACAGAAAAGAGCCTAAGGGTAAAATACCTAGGAGTCAAAAACGATTGTTATTATTAGAGATGTATTTTTTTTGTAGAACACATGTATATGGCTAAGAAGACATGATGTGCGAAATTAGAACCAAGAGCAGGCGCCATTGAACTTTAGGGAATGATTTTAAGTTATTTAGATTTATTCAAATCAGAACTAGAAAATACCATGTTAGTGAATTTATATACGAAGTGGCTATTATTGTGAGATAAAACATATGACAGTTCTCCTTGATGTGACTATGTGTTTAGGTTGGAGGTTTATCGTCTGAAGTGATTTTGAAGTGTATAGAAAGTTAGGGGTTAGATATCTCAATTTTGTTTAAGATAGATGAAATTTTCCTAAGTGTGATCCATGAACATAGTTCAAAGGAATGATAGTGTATGGCAAAAGAATATGGTAAGATAATAAGGGAAGTGAGGATAAACCTTATGCCTCACTTTAGTTATTCAAAGCAGAGAAATAAAACATGATGCTAGCAGGTGGTTAGTAAAAGAATAATAAGTAAGTTTTGAGTTGATAAAGTGAGTTAGCACTTTCAGCAGAGCTAGTAGGGGTACAATTTGATTCACTTAGCCAGGTTATCTCTAGTGATGTGATGCAGTTGAAATACCGAATGCCTGTGCTAGAACTCAATAAGTTTAAGTTAACTCGAAGATACAGTGGCAATGAAAAAAAAATCAGCTAGCAGTGAGAGAGCAAACTATAGAAGAATACCGTTTAAGATTTATTGAAGGGGGGGGGGTGGTTTCCCAAGATTCGCAGTGGGCAGAGTTAAATCATTACGATTATGTATGATAGTTATGAAGACATAAGCTTTCCGTTTATGTAAATAATTTAGTTTTTCCTAGTAAGAAGAGGTAAGTTAGGAGATGAGTCGTTATTAACATAAAGTGCAAAGAGTTGCAGAAGATAAAGAAAGTTGTTAGGATCCCAAAAAAAAAATGGAGGATCCGCAAGTATACGACCTTTGGTCTAAGGGTGATGTGAAAATTTCAGTAAGTCCAGTTATGTCACGAACCCAATTTCCATACCCGGTCGTGATGGCGCCTCTCGTGAAGACAAGGCCAGCCAACTAACCCAATTCGTTCTTTAACACTTACTAAACATAAATATATTGGAAAATGTAACTTAAAGAATTATTAACTAACAACATTACAACTTAACTCAGCCCGACCGGGGTGTCACAAGTCATGAGCATTCTAGGAGAATCTTTTATTACAATTTCAAAGTCATATTACATAGAGTAAAATCTGGAATTAAGAAGAAGGAACCCGGTGCCGCGAACGCCGGCGGTCACCTTGCTTAGCTAGGATAGCAATTACCTTTAATCCGCAATCACTCGCTACCGGGTGAACAGTACCTGCAACTGCACGCGAGGTGCAGGGATTAAATGAGTACTTCCAACTCAGTGGTAATAAGAGAGAATAATATCTGAGCGATAAGAAACACGTATGAGCACTCCAAAATGCTATAAAGAAAGAACAACCCTTTGAGAAAAACCGTAACACTGTGAAAAATCCTTTAGAAAATCTCAAGCTCAGTAAAATCTCTTTTGAAAATATCCTTTTTCACAACACCAGCATATGAAGGCTATATCAGATTGTGCAAGTCGGCACATAAGTCAGCCCCTTGGCACAACACTCCTTAACATATAACACCAGGGTATCTGGTCAACGAGGCAAGTAATAGCATGTATGCCAATGATATGTGAGTGCTAAATGTCATGCCACGTAGTACAAACAGGAGTGAATGCATGAATGCAATGGAATGCACATGACCGCTGCGGCGTGCAGCCCGATCCATTTGGTACCCGCGCTCACTGGGGTTGTAAGATCCGGAGGGTCCTAACAGCCCAAGCGCACGCGATAGATCATAAAGCATCATACGCGGGCGTGCAGTCCGATCCACATAAACATATCACTGCGGCGTGCAGTCCGATCCATATAATATACTACTGCGGCTACAGTCCGATCCATGCATGTATATGTATATACTGCTGCGGCGCTGCAGCCCAATCCATGCAAATGAGCCACTCGGGCCAATGCAAGTAATAGCTTTTTAAATCAAAAATATCAGAAAAATGCAATTTGAGCCTTTAAACTTTAGCAATATTGACTGCGCATTGAAAAAAAAGTGATTAACTCAGGACTGAAATCATTTAATATGCTAAGTGTCATAAAAACCGTGATAACAACCCTACAGGGTTCAAATAACCAGCACGTAGCCCAAAACATGCAATCACCCGATTCAAGATAGACTCTAGCAAGTTCAGTCAATTATGTAGTAAAATCCACAACCGGGACGGACCAAGTCACAATCCCCATCGGTGCTCTACCCACGCTCATACCTGGCTGCAAGTCACCTCAATACAGCACTATGATGTGCAAATCCGGGGTTCAAACCCTCAGGATATCATTCCCAAGTATTACTCACCTCGAACCGGCGAAATCTCAAGGCTGCGACGCCTTTGCCCCTCAAAATCGGCCTCCACGCGCGTCGAGTCTAGCCAAAAAAGAGCGAATACATCACAATATGCAAATGGAACATACCCAATCGAAAACAATCGAATTATAGCAAGAACCTCGAAACTAGCAAAACCCGAGCCCCGGGCCCGCATCTCGAAAAATTACGAAACTACATTACCGGATTCCTCGTCTTGCCACGAGGACCGTACATACCAAGAACTCCCAAATCCGAGCTCAAATGACCTATCAAATCCAAATTTGAAATATCAAAAACTCAAGCCCTAGCTTTACCCATTTTTTGGTGAATTTCAACCAATTTCCATGTTAATTCTACCATAGACTTGAAGATAATTAGGCCAAGGAACTTACCTCCATGCAATCCTCCTCGAATCCCTCTTCAATTTGCCCAAAGAGCTCTCCCAAAATCTCAAACAATGGAGTTAAAAATGACTAAAACCGCGATGAAATATTATAAAACATTCTGCCCAGCTCCTGAAGCCCTTCTATGTGATCGCATAAGAGCCCATGCGTCGCATAAGCACAAAAATTTTCCTCCCTCAAATTACCTACGCATCGCACATCAATCACCCGCGATCGCATATCACAGGGTCTTTACCCTGTGCGATCGCATTACCCAACTGCGTCGCATAACCATTCAAAAACGCCCCTCGAATTTCTTCTATGCGATCGCATGACAACCTCTGCGATCGCATAGAGCAAATTTTCTCTGCAATTTTTCTGCTGCATTTACATAACTCCAATCCCCCCGATAGCCATACGAAATCACCCCGAGGCCCCCGGGACCTTAACCAAAAGCACCAACATATCCCATAACATCGTTCAAACTTGTTCCAATCATTAAAACACCTCAAGCAACACTAAAACCATCATTTCTCATCGAATTCAAGCCTAAGTTCTTCAAAAACTTCCAAAATGCACTTTCGATCAAAAACCCGACCAAACGATGTCCGAATGACCTGAAAATTTGCAGACATATCCAAAATCACCTAACGAAGCTACAACAACTCTCAGAATTCCATTCCAACCCTCGGATCAAAATCTCACCTATCAACCGGAATTCGCCAAAATTCAAACTTCGTCAATTCAAGCCTAATTCTACACCGGACCTCCAAATTCAATTCTGATCGCACTCCTAAGTCACAAATCACCTCCCGAAGCTAACCGAATCACCGGAAATCACATCCGAACCTTCTAACTCATAAGTCAACGTCCGGTTGACTTTTCCAAAACAAGCCTTCCTTAAAGAGACTAAGTGACTCATTTCTTATCATAATCAATCCGAATCAACTCTAACACACCACATGCCGATAGCGAAACTTAAAGAAGCAATAAACGGGGAAAACGGAGCAGTAATACATGAGACGACGGGTTGGGTCGTCACATCCTCCCCAACTTAAACAAACGCTCGTCCTCGAGCGTACCCAGAGTTGTACTAGAAGCAACCAATAGCTGAATGACCTTACCAAGCATATACCCGGGGTGATCCTATCTTACATAGGTCCGATAATACAACATAGCTGCAATTTCACAGTCCATCTAGACCATAAACCGTAGAACCACATTGCACTTTTCGAAATCATACACAAGATCAGAACCTCCCGTCTATACCCAGAATAAACCCGAACCAGCTGTAATAACCCATACCTGCAACCTCAGGTGAACTCATATGATATACCACACAATCCAAACACTCGAAACGATAGCCTCTATTCACAGCAATTGCCCATAATAACCAAATACCGATAGAAAAACCTTTTTATTAGCTAAAGTCTTATTCCAACACTTTCATACACTACCAACGGCAACTGAAACACGCGATAAACCGAACCCATCTCTCAGACCAACCATTCATGAATCCATTTCCCTTTTTTTTGACTGATACTATAACAGATTTCCGAGCCAAACCTCGATATTGCTTTTCTAACAAGCTAAAATCAAATCTGTTCATACTCATTAATGACTCCAACGATCACCTCGACTCCAACACACCACCCTGGTGATATGACACCTCAACACAGGCCTAAACCACAACTTGCATAATACAGTCACCAATAAGAAACGATCTGAACACACTCAAATCATGACAACTGACTCAAACGAAAGAGCTGTACCTCAAGCTCATCAATACCATTACAATACAAGGCTGAGACCCCGTCTCACATCATAGAAATAGAATGCCCGAATCTACCCCGAAAGGTCATAACTCCCGTAGCCTCGCTACAATGCGCGATCCTATCCCAACACTGTTACACCCGAAGCACCTCAAGCCGCTATGCTCAAAATCAACAACCACGCACATTTGATGTCTGAAACCAACACAATTCATTACACCCACGGTAAAACAAATAACACACGACACACAACCCGATAGGCCATAACCAATACTCTATATACCGAGCAACACTCGATCACTCTTCCCGCTCGACTTCCTCTATGAACCCTCAATAGAACCGCACCACATGTGCCCATATCCAACCAATCACAACGCCTCACAGCACAGAAAGCAACTGGTAGATCTCCCCAAATCACCAACCATTTCAAGAATAATCAGATCAACCTATCCCTCAACAATACAACTCGGGACTAATCAAGCTAACTCAAGCTAAATACATAGCCACATTGGCCTGCCAACGAACTCAATACCAAGAAGCCTGAAGCTGCTCCTCCCACTACTATAACTCCTGCCAGAGCCGTACGATACGGTACCCGGCACCCAATAAATACCGAAATCCACAATCTCACCCGGCGACATGCCCGGCCACAAGGAACGCATCCGAAAAAGTCCCTCAACAACGGAACTGAAGCAATGGTAGAAGCCTCTATACTGACATCCGTCACAAAGGCCCAACTTAAAGAAAACAATCCTTCCCAGCCGTCCGCTGATCTTTGGAACACAACCATTCAGCTAGAACATAGTCCGATGCACCTCGCCACGCAACCTGTGGCATTTTCCGACCTAAACCCATAGCACAATAGTCTAGAATAACCCAACACTGAGACAACCAGTCTACACCCCAATATCATATCCAAAATATAATATACCAAGTAAAGAAAGATCCACTCGGGCCTCCAATTCCCAATAACCGCTAAACGGCGCCGATACATACGATCTACCACCACTGCATAGTCGGATCACGAGAACTCCTAGTCTCCAATTCTATATCACAGGAATCACTATACCTGACCCCACATTCCGCCATATGAATACATATCACACATCACGTACCCATTCATACCACGAAAGATATTCAAAAATTTCCCTGCGCCATCAACAAACTCAAATATCCGCAGTCGATCCAACAAGAAATGTCGCAATACTACTGACGTGTCATTAGTTTACATCACCTTAATCATCTGAAGATCGATTCTTTACTCACCTGCAGCTGCCCGTGCTGCTCAAGAATTTAATGACTTCCCAT
>NW_017678001.1:0-25174 GCF_001879085.1 Nicotiana attenuata
ACTGGGTTTAGCCATTTTTGGCATTTTTGACCTTCAATATTGTATTTCTTCCTTAGTAATCAATTAATATGTTTGCTTCTTCATCTATTTCTTTAATTTCTGCATCTAGCATGAGTAGCTAAACTCACTAGCTAGGGTTGTGGCTCAACCCTAGTGTGGGTAATTGATGGGTGTTGCCATCTAAGGATAGATTAATTTGGGTGTTTGCTATTTGGGTTAATTTTAGGTTTTAATTAAGGATTGGTGGTTGCAAACACTGATTCTAGCTTGGTGGGTTTAACTCTTCTTGAGAAAGAGAGTCTATGACCCCAAAATTGACCCAACAAGGAATTGGGATGGACCCATGAGAAATGGTAGTCCCAATTAATGGGTTAAACCTCGAGAGAGTAATTACCCTAGTTGAACCCTAGTTGTTTGGTCTAATTGGCCTACCCAATTGGTCTCGAGAGAGTCAATTGGGCAAAATCACTCTCTCTACCGGGAGGTGTGAGAGTGGGTACAATTGAGCAACGGTTATAGCATAAGCCCCAAATATGTCAATTTACCCTTAGTAGCATCTATCCGTTAGTTAGCCACCTAGGCAATGCCACGACCCTAGTGCCTTTCTCTATATTAATTACAACTTAGCAATATCTCCGTAGCATAATTTAGCTTCAAACATTAGTCTTATAATAGTAGATATAAAAATCAAAACCAAAGATGTTAGAAGTGACATTAGATGCACAACTGCAATTCTAGACTAAACAGACAATAACTACTATTCGGGTAAAAGCTGTTGCAACCCGCTCTTCCTACCTTAGTGTAGTGTTGAGTCAGCAGCGATCAACATTTTGGCGCCGTTGCCGGGGAGCTTACGGTGTTGACTATCTGTTTAGCTCGTTTTGTGTTTTGCTTCTCTTTCCTTCTTGTTTACTAATTTTGTTTGTGTCGATCATTCAGGTACTATGGCTCTTAATGCAAATGACCCTCTTGGCAACGTGAATGCGGGGGAGGAGGTAGATGATCTTGAGCCTGAAGAGGTTCAACCACCTCAAGTTCCACATAGAGGCCGTCAGGCCGACGCAAATGACAACAATCCTATTCCAGACCCTCCTCCGCCACCGCCAAGAGCAGTCCCAAGAGTTCTACCAAATCAAGGGTACGCGAGTGCCATTGTTCCTCCCCGAATCCGGGCGGGGAACTTTCAAATCACAAATGTCATGTTGACCTTGCTCGAGGAAAGAGGGTATTTTAAGGGTGCCTCCGATCAAAATGCATACAAGCACTTAAAGGGGTTCATAGATACATGCTAGGGCAGCAAACAAACAAACGTGTCAAAGGATGCGTTGCGATTGAGGCTTTTCCCGTTTTCTCTTCGGGGTAAAGCGTTGGGCTGGTTAGAAAGGCTTCCAAATCATTCTATTCACACATGGGATGAATTGGCGGACAAATTTATTGCCAAGTTCTTTTCTCCAAGTCATATGGCGGCTCTTTGGGATGAGATTCTAGCTTTCAAACAAATGCCAACAGAACCTTTGCACGAAATTTGGGAAAGATAGAGAACAATGGTGAAGGAGTGCCCTAATAACGACATGACCGAGGCGATGATACAAAAAACCTTTTATCGGGGCATCAACACCACGAACCAGTGCATTGTGAACCAATTGGCCGGAGGGAACTTTATGAAACTTTCTTATCAAGAGGCATGTGATGTACTTGATGAAATGGCCGACACGTCTTCAGCATGGCAAAGCCAAGCGAATGTGCCCCAAGGTGACCCCACGGTCATCCATTTGCACAAGGAGTTGACCGATCATGGCCAAGCTATTGCCGAACTTACAACAACCATGAATCAATTGGCGAAGGCGCAATTGCAACAAGTCCAAAACCCGCGCCAAGTCAATGCAATGGAGAGTGTCTCTATGTTGAAAAGGAGGCAAAGAGGGCAACAACAACCTCAAGGTAATGGTGAGAAATTGGACAACAACAATGATTGTGGTGGTTATTCGAATGAGTGCTATGATGATCAAAGTGAGGAATGCCAATATGTCAATAACTACCAAGAAAATTGAGGAAATCAAGGGAATCAACAATGGCATCCCTAAAGCAATTGGGGCAATCAACAAGGCGGCGGTAATTGGAATAACAATAACCAACAACAAGGCCGTAACAATTGGAACAACAACAATCAGAACAACAATTGGGGTAATCAAGGTAACAATCAAGGCAATTGGAACGGGAACAACAATAATTGGAGCAACAACAATAGCAATTAAGGATGGTGGAATAATGGTGGTAGGGGGCAAGGCTTTCAAAGGCCCCCCATGTTCCAACAACCAAACAATCCCCCCCCCTTCAATCTCAGGGGTCTAGTTCTTCCGGAAGTGATATGGGACAGATAGAAATGATGTTCGAGCAGATGATGAAAAAGAACCAAGACTCAGATGCACAATTGGATTCACACAACACATCTATCCGGAACCTAGAAGTGCAAATAGGGCAAATTTCTCAAGCGTTGAATACCCAACCTAAGAGAGCACTACCAAGTGATATGGTAGTAAACCCAAAGGGAGGTAATAATCATGTGATGGCAGTCACAACGAGAAGCAGAAGAGGCGGTGATGTGCAAGCCTCAAATGAAAATAGAGTGGTGAATGATGATGTTAACCTCCAAGAAGATGTGGATCCTTTGATTGTTGAAGATGTGGTTGAGACAAATGTGAATAAGGAAGTGAGAATAGATATTGATGAGGCCGAGGTGGAAACTCAAGAGGCCGTGAACCCGTCTAGGGAGCACATAATTGATATTCCGGAGCCGGTGGTGCCAAAAGCCAAGGCACCCTTATCTAGACCACCTCCACCTTATCCTCAACGGTTAGCAAAGCAAAAGAATGACAATCAGTTCAAGAAATTCATAGACATGATGAAAAGCCTTACAATCAATGTGCCCTTGGTGGTGGCACTTGAACAAATGCAGGGCTATGCAAAGTTCATGAAGGATTTGGTCACAAAGAAGCGTTCCATGGATTGTGAAACAATAAAGATGAGGCACCAAGTTAGTGCGATAGTGCATTCTATGGCCCCGAAACTTGAAGACCCAGGAGCTTTTACTATTCCTTGCACTATCGGTAGTGCGGAGTTTCCTAAGGCCCTTTGTGACTTGGGGGCTAGCATTAATTTGATGTCGTATTCAGCCTTTAAGACTTTGGGAATTGGGAAACCTAGGCCAACCTCGATGCGACTTCAAATGGCGGACCGGTCGATGAAGCGGCCTTTGGGTATAATTGACGACGTTCTTGTCCGGGTGGACAAATTCATATTGCCACCCGACTTTGTCATATTGGATTGTGAAGTGGATTTTGAAGTGCCGATTATTCTTGGGAGACCTTTCCTAGCTACGGGGAAGGCTTTGGTTGATGTTGAAGTAGGTGAATTGACATTCCGAGTGGGAGATGAGAAGGTGGTATTTCATGTTTGCAAATCAATGAGGCAACCCAATAGCACGGAAGTGTGTTCACTTGTGGACATTGGCACATTGTGATAGTGGATGACACAAGTTCCATGATGAATGTTGAAGATCCTCTTGAGGCCGTACTTCTTGGCATGGATGTAGAAGATGATGCTAGCAGAGTGGAGTGTGTGAATGCATTGCATGGTATGGGTTCATATTCATATGAGCCTAGGAAGTTATCTTTGGATCTTGAAAACCGCAAAACACCACTAACTAAGCCATCCATTGAGGAGCCACCGGTGTCGGAGTTGAAGCCACTTCCTCCGCACCTCAGGTATGAATTTTTGGGCTCTAATTCAACTCTTCCAGTTATTCTTTCTTCTTGCCTTACTAACTTGCAGGTGGAGGCCACTTTAGAGGTGCTTCAAAGGCGAAAAAAGGAAATAGGATGGACTTTGGCGGACATTAGGGGAATAAGCCCCGCATTTTGCATGCATAAGATCATCTTGGAGGAGGATGCAAGGCCATCCCTTGAACATCAAAGAAGACTCAATTAGGCGATGCAAGAAGTGGTAAAGAAAGAGGTTATCAAATGGCTTGACGCCGATGTGGTTTATCCAATCTCTGACAGCTCGTGGACTTCTCCGGTCCAATGTGTGCCAAAGAAAGGAGGGATGACGGTGGTGCCCAATGACAACAATGAGCTTATTCCCACTCGAACCATTAGCGGGTGGAGAGTTTGCATGGACTACCGGAAGCTCAACAAGGTGACCCGCAAGGATCACTCTCCTTTGCCATTCCTCGACCAAATGCTAGATCGTCTTGCGGGGAGAGCATTCTATTGTTTCTTGGATGGGTACTCGGGCTACAATCAAATTT
The DNA here is from genome assembly GCF_001879085.1 of Nicotiana attenuata. Taxonomy (NCBI): domain Eukaryota; kingdom Viridiplantae; phylum Streptophyta; class Magnoliopsida; order Solanales; family Solanaceae; genus Nicotiana; species Nicotiana attenuata. The sequence goes on from NW_017678001.1 coordinate 4,310, forward strand.
TAATTGCCCCGGAGGACCAAGAGAAGACTACTTTTACATGCCACTATGGAACATTTGCTTTCTCCCGGATTCCATTCGGATTGTGCAATGCTCCGGCAACCTTCCAACATTGCATGATGTCTATTTTCACCGATATGGTGGAGGACATAATGGAGGTCTTTATGGACGACTTTAGTGTGGTTGGTGACTCTTTTGATGCATGCTTGGTGAACTTGGATAAAGTCTTGGCTCGTTGTGAAGAAACTAGCCTAGTTCTCAATTGGGAAAAATGCCATTTTATGGTTGAAGAAGGTATAGTGTTGGGCTACAAGATTTCAAAACATGGGATTGAGGTTGATAAGGCAAAAATTGAGGTGATTTCGAGGCTCCCTCCCCCTACTTCTATCAAAGGGGTGAGGAGTTTTCTTGGACACGCTGGGTTCTACCGGCGGTTTATCAAAGACTTCTCGTAGGTTGTGAATCCATGGTGCAAGCTACTAGAGAAAGATGCCAAGTTTATTTTTGGTGAAAAGTGTATGGAGGCCTTTGAACTCTTAAAACACAAGTTGACCACTACCCCTATCATAACTGCACCTAATTGGAGTTTGCCCTTTGAACTAATGTGTGATGCTAGTGATGTTGCAGTGGGGGCGGTGTTGGGTCAACGGGTTAACAAAATGTTCTATCCCGTGTATTATGCAAGTAAGACTATGAATGAAGCTCAACGGAATTACACGGTGATGGAGAAGGAGTTATTGGCCATTGTATTTGCCATGGAGAAATTTCGGCCCTATATTATGGGGGCCAAGGTGATTGTGCACACGGACCATGCCGCCCTAGATATTTGATGACCAAAAAGGATTCCAAAGCAAGATTGATGAGGTGGGTGTTACTCCTTCAAGAATTTGACTTAGAAATAGTGGACCGGAAGGGAAGCGAGAACCAAGTAGCAGACCATTTGTCCCGGTTAGAGGAAGAAGGGAGGCCATGTAACGGTCTTGAGATAAATGATGCATTCCCCGACGAGCAACTTCTTGCTGTGTCAACGTGTGACTTGCCATGGTTTGCGGACATCGCCAACTTCATTGTGACCGGAATTGTCCCGTGTGAGCTCTCTTCCAACCAAAAGAAGAAACTCAAATGGGATAGTTTGGATTTTTATTGGGATGATCCATACTTGTTCAAAATTTGCGCGGATGGTGTAATTAGAAGATGTGTCCCGGAAGGTGAACAATTGAGCATATTGGAGGCTTGTCACTCTTCCCCTTATGGTGGCCATCATGGAGGGGTGAGGACGGCTTCAAAGATCTTGAGTTGCGGTTTCTATTGGCCAACTTTGTTTAAAGATGCTAGTGATTTGGTGAAGAGATGTGATGCATGCCAAAGGGCCGGCGGAATTTCAAAAAGGGATGAGATGCCTCTCAATATGATTCTCGAGGTGGATATTTTTGATGTTTGGGGCATCGATTTCATGGGTCCGTTCGTGAGCTCTTGTGGGAACACTTATATTCTCGTGGCGGTGGACTATGTCTCAAAGTGGGTGGAAGCCGTGGCTTTACCCAACAATGAAGCCTGAAGTGTTGTAGCATTCTTGAAAAAGAGTATCTTCACAAGGTTTGGTACCCCTCGTGCTATCATTAGTGATGGGGGGTCTCACTTTTGCAACAAGGCTTTTGATTCATTGCTTGCTAAATATGGAGTTAATCACAAAGTGACCACCCCCTATCATCCTCAAGCCAGTGGTCAAGTGGAAGTGTCCAACCGAGAAATAAAGAGTATCTTGTCCAAGACGGTAAATGCTAATAGGACTGATTGGTCGAAGAAATTGGATGATGCTCTTTGGGCCTATCGGACGGCTTACAGGACCCCAATCGGTATGTCTCCGTATCGGTTGGTGTTTGGTAAAGCTTGCCATCTTCCGGTAGAATTGGAGCATAAGGCTATGTAGGCATTGAGAAAGTTGAACTTGGAATGGGATGTTGCGGCAAATCTCCGGGTTGAGCAACTAAATGAGCTTGATGAGTTTAGATTTCATGCCTACTCCAGCTCATCCTTATATAAGGACAAAATGAAGTACCTTCACGACAAATATGCTTGGGGAAAGGAATTCAAGGTTGGTGATATGGTTCTTCTTTTCAACTCCCGGTTGAGGTTATATACTCCAACATTTTGCTGGATTTAACAGCCCTCTCTTTCCACTCATTGATCATTTCCATGTCGGCCTTATGCTGCTCCATATGCTCAGCTTCAGACTCACGAATTCTCTTGTGCAATTTGTTGTACTTTACCTGTGCTTCGGCAACTTCGTCTATAACCCTGTTTCCTGGACCAACCCTTGGCTCGAACATCCCCGCTATGTTATCATCCAACCATGAGGGGTAAAAGTATGTATGACCCGCATGATATCGATTTGGCTCGATGGTATCCTTTTCCACGATAATCTTCAAGCTCCATATGTGTTGTGCTTCATTCTTATATGGGATGGTGTCACCCTGAAAATCGGCTACGAAGTGACTCAACTTAGCGACTCGCGGTACGACTTGTCTCCTGCCTGCCTGTCTCATAACCCTGAGGGAGCATAAGGGTATATGCCCCTTAACCCAATCGGTACCAAGGTGGGAACATCCCTGGATCTGATGATGAACTCATCGGTAGGGAACCATTCGAACATTCATTGAACCTGTTCCTCAGTCAGATTGTTGAAAAACTGCACCATCCTATAGCGTCATTTGGTTGAGCAAACATGTCCGGAATATATGTCATTTTCTTGGGATGGTGGAAGGCTGTATGATCATTCCACGGTCTTCGTGGAAACTCTTGACGTATTGACCCCTTTGGAGATGTTCTAGCAGCCAAACTTGCAACAGCAAATTGCAATCCTCGAAGAATCTGAACCCCTTCTGACAGCGTTCCAAGGCCCGGTACATATCTGCGATGATCATAGGGACAGTGGTATATGTTTTCCCCTCGATCCCGTCCATCATAGTTTTGGCCACTATGGCCACCCTGGTGTGGATTCTGTCCCCTTGGATCGGGGACACTAGCATGCCCAAGAAACACACAATGAACACAAAGACCCTACGATGAATCCAACCCAAGGAGGTGATGGAGAATTCATCATCGAAGATACGGTAAGACCTGTTGTGACCATATTGCTCAAAGAGGAAATCGAAACGTACATAAGAGTTTTTCAGGCACTCCAAGTCATCATTCTTCTTTAACCCCATCATCTTCAAAAATCCCCTAGTGGTGCGGTTTTCTAGTGCCAACAAACCAGGGCTATCTCAAGGTAGCCCAGCAAATCCCCCTATTTCTTCCAAAAGAGGCGTCATTTCTATGTTTTCGAAGTGGAACACAGCCCTTTCTTTGTCCCAGAACATGGTAGCAGCCTCGATCAACATTTTGTTTGGCTAAAGATCCAACAAAGAAGGCAAATTGCCTAGGACTCGTTTCACCTGATTTTGGTCACTTGAAGGAAGATCCCTCCACCAATCTAGCAAAAGTTAAGGTATGCTACTGACCATGCCGAACCTGGGAACTTCGTTCCTCATTTCTGCAAAACAAAAGATGGTTTGGCCCCTTCCCCCTCTAGGTTCGTTTATTTAAACAATAATGATTAACATATTGGCACTAATTTCTCCAAATTAATGCACAAAATCGTGGTTGCGTCCGTTGGGATTATGGAAAACCCGATGGACTTTTGGGTGAGGCTTGTCTTAAAGGGTTATTATGCGGACAACATACTAACCCGGCTAGGTTTGACCATGATGCATGCACAATTTATCAGAGTAGGGTTACTATAGAGGTCTAGACTGGGACCCTCAAGCGGACAACTTGAGGGGGAAAGGCACCGTCGAACGCACCGTTGGTAGACTAGTTTTACCGCAAATACGCCTTTTCGAATTTTAAAAGGGTGATATATAGGAAGAGCGCAAACACTCATCAAGCGTTGCTATGGGATTGATTATGCACGAGTAGAATATGATATGCAACAATAAATAGCATGTTGTCATGTATTTTCACGTTAAAAATGATAAATGCGGTATTTAAAAATTGAAAGACAGTTACAAAAAGTAAAACAAGGAAACAAGTCAGTTTTAGGCAATAAAAGAAATCATAAATGCTTGAAAATAAGCAATTAAATCCAAATAAGGGGGAAGGGAGAGGTTGTATCAAAACAAAGCATGTTTGGGATTAATTCAAAAAAACCAAGTTCGTTATGGTAAGAGCCTAAAATATCCCCAGCAGAGTCGCCATGCTGTCGCGCCCCCTTTTTACTCGCGGAGTCCGGGTTTCGACATTCATTGGGAGAAACTCATTTCCTTTTGGGAATTGGGTATTTGAATTTGAAGAGTCGCCACCTAACGGATTAAGGTGCGTTAGGGCACCTAGAGCAGATAACTCATAAAACCGGTTTGCATTTCCAGAGACTTGGGTAAGGGATCGAAATAATCTTGAGGGGAAGGTGTTAGGAACCCCACGCGGTCCACAACGGTGGGACTCGGCCGAACACAAATTATGTGAATTAGTCACGAAACAGATAGGCAGTCTAAGCACACATAAAGGAAATTTGACACATAAGCAGTCTAAGAACTCGTATAAAAATAAGATGAGGGGAGTCCTAGGTTTGTTACAGTCTAATGGAGCTAGAAGGGAAAATGAGGAAGAGAGTCACCGATTGCCAAAACGCTGAGGGAAACGAAGGAGGGCATTTGGCAAGGGCATTCTTACTATTGAACCTGCGCGAACTGGGGGAATTGATCGACAAGAGCATCCAGTCTGGAGAGGGTCCTTCTGGGACCAAATAGATTAGGTTTACTTTCTTTCTAAATGTAATAAGGCCAAGTGGTATTAGTGACATTATTTTATTTAGTATCATTTTGGGTCGTCTATTTTCGCAATAATGAAGTGAGGCAATTATTGGCACTAAATTTCTCCAAATTTATTTGTCGCCAGACCTACCTCGGGCACAACGGGGCTCCTAAATTAGGACGCGAATTTATATTCCCGCAATATGTGTTTAAGTACTGGAAACTTTTCAGAATCATTACTGACTTGGCTACCTTTTGTTTTTCTTTCTTTCTTTTGATTATTCCCATTCCCCAAAGGTTGGTTCGTGCATACTGGCATCATCATCTTATCATACAAGATCTAGGGGCCCTCCACCTTCTCCTCCTCCTAGGCCACCAAAGGGCAAGGGAAACGCAAAAATGGAAGATTTGCACGGCGCCAAAAAGGAAAAAAACACACAGGTTGAACATGCAGAAACTTCTGATGGTCGCGGTACTCAGGCCCCAAATGAAGCAGTTTCACGGCGCTCGAACAGAAAATACTGGAACTCCAGGGTGAGCTTGAGCATTGTCCGGAATGTGGCAAACCTATCCTTCTCACTCAGCGTCCCAGACATCAGTCATCCAAACACTCAAAACCCCGTACTACCTCAAAACACACCCAACAAGCGCCCACAAAATCCACCCGTACCTCACCATTATACAACTTCCCCACAAAGTCAAACTATCCCACCATAATACCAGCCAAACACCTACCACACTCCACAAAATACTCCACCAGTCATTCCTGAACCCCAGAATTCCACCAATGATCACCATTATACTCAAATTCCATGTCACCAAAACAACTCTATATATGTGGAGACCCTACCTCACTCCACTCAACCCATCTCTTATGCACCGGAATCTGTTGAGAAGGACATGCTCATTAAGAACCTGGCCGAAGAGATCAAGAAGTTGACCAGCCGAGCTCAAGGCGTAGAAGGAGGCTAGAGGATAGAAGGTCTGAACTATGAAGACCTATGCATACAGCCGGATGTAAAACTGCCAGAGGGTTACAAACCTCCCAAGTTCGAGATATTTGACGGTACAGGTGATCCCGGGGTTCATCTAAGAAACTATTGTGACAAGCTTGTTGGGGTCGGGAAAGATGAAAAGATCCGGATGAAGCTTTTTATGAGGAGTTTTACGGGAGATTCCTTGTCTTTGTACATCAGCCGGGATCCTAAGAAATGGCCCAACTGGGTGAGTATGGCATCTGATTTCATGGACCGATTCAGGTTCAACACAAAGAATGCACCAGATGACTTCTACATTCAGAACCTTAAGAAGAAGCCCACCAAAACTTTCCGCGAGTATGCTACTTGTTGGAGGTCAGAAGCGGCCAAAGTCAGGCCAGCATTGGACGAAGAATAGATGAAAAGGTTCTTCGTTAGAGCACATGATTCGCAATATTATGAAAGATTGATGGTTATTGAAAACCATAAGTTCTCTGATATCATCAAACTTGGTGAAAGGATCGAAGAAAGCATCAAAAGCAGGGTGGTAACAAACTTTGAGGCATTGCATGACACTAATAAAGCATTGCAATCAGGGGGTATATCTAAGAAGAAGGACGTGGGAGCAGTGATGGTCGCCCAAGGACCCAAAACTCCATTCGTATACCGAACCTCTCCACTTGCATATCAAGCACCTCCACCCACATATAAAGCACCTCCACCCACATATCAAGCACCTCCTCCCACCTATCAACCGTCACCTCCACCTACATATCAACCCTCGTCCCACAGATATTCCCAACCAGCCACTGCCTATCACACCTATAATTCCCAACCATCTCATTTTCAGTCACCTCTAACTCGTCAAAATTACCCAAGATCGCGACCTAATTTTGATTGCAGACCACCCAAACAATACACTGCCATTGCCGAACCCATCGACCAGCTATATGAAAGGTTGAAGGCTGCTGGTTACGTCTCTCCAATCCCTGCTGTGGCCATGGAGAACTCATCCCAATGGGTTAACCCAAATAAGACTTGTGCATACCATTCTGGTATGAAAGGGCACACCATTGATAAATGCCGCACATTGAAGGACAAAATCCAGACTTTGATTGACAACAAGATCATCCAGGAAAAGGAGGCCGCACCTAATGTCCGTAATAACCCCCTCCCAGATCACAGGGGAAAAGGTGTCAATGTGATAGAGATGGATGAAGAATGGGACCCGGAGGGATCAATCGGAATTATCAAAGAGGGTGACGACCCGAAGAAACCCGCAGTCACACTCAATCCCATTATAGTGCAGGTACAGCCGCCAGTGGAGGTCGAGGTAACAACATCAGTCCCATTTGAAGTTGAGGTAGCACCCCCTGCAGTTGCACCTATTCCATTTGAGGTGAAAGTAGCCACACCATTTACACGGACAGTATCAACCACACCGCCTTTCAGCATCGAGGCTGTACCATGGGATTATATGGCCGAAGCTAGAAGAAAATAAAAAACCCAGATGGGGGAATCTGGTGCTGCACAAGGGATGACTAGGACTGGAAGAGTCTATACACCCGAGCATTTGGGAAAGTCCAGTAAACAGGCCTCTAACATACCTCGCGTTATTGAAACAGGTCCAGATGACCTCTGGAGGAAAGTACAAGCAAGGGAGTATTCAGTCATCGATCATCCAAACAAGACTCCTGCTCAAATATCTATCCTGTCGCTGCTACAGAATTCAGAGGCACACAGGAACGCTCTGATGAAAGTGTCGAACGAAGCATATGTGCCCAATAACATCACAAGCGGAGAATTGGCTAACATGGTGGGACAGGTATTGGAAAGTCACAAAATCACTTTCCACGAGGATGAGTTGCTGCCTGAGGGTTTGAATCACAATAGGCCACTGCATATCACAGTGCAATGCAAAGGCTACTTCATTACTAGGGTCCTGATTGATGGAGGATCCAGTCTCAATATTTGCCCATTAACAACACTGAACAGGTTGGGCAAAGGCCTATACGAAATACGATAAGGGACCATAAACGTAAAGGCATTTGATGGGTCTCAGAGGGCTACCATTGGGGAAATCAATCTCTGTCTGCAAATGGGGCCCACGTGGTTTGATGTCGACTTTCAGGTGGTAGACATATCTGCATCCTTCAATCTGCTGTTGGGACGACCATGGATACACGCGGCTGGGGCTGTGGCTGTGGCATCAACTTTGCATCAGGCAGTAAAGTTTGAGTGGAACCGTCAGGAGGTGATTATCCACGGAGACGGGAGCAACCCCATTTACACTTGTCAGACTATTTCGATGGTCGAGAATAGGGGAAGGCTAGGCGGGAAAACTTATCATCACATCGAGCGGGTTAATGCAATCGACAAAGATAAGTGGTGGGATAGCAAGATAGCAAGCATGATGAACTGGGGAGGGTATGAGCCTGGCAAGGGTCTTGGTAAAAATCTTCAGGGCATCACCAAGCCAATACAGCCGAAGCATCATGGCACTACTTTTGGCCTGGGATATCAATACACCTGGCAGGAATACAATGACTGGTCACCACCATGGCGAGGTCCGCACTATCCATTGGAGCAGCCTATACCGCACTTGAATCAGACCTTCCAACAGGCCGACATCATATGGGGATCAGAGGAGGAAGAAGCACTAGCAGCCTTAAGGAACCTGTTCTTAGAAGATAAGGACATGGACTGTTGTGTAATTGTTGAGGAGGAGGAGGAGGAAGGCCCTACCATCCAAGCTGTGGAGAGAGGATCATTCCTCAAGAATTGGACTGTCGGACCATCTAGGGCCCGACGAGTTCCTCAAGCATTGTTTTGTTTATCTTCTAAGAAAAATGATTTCCCTTTTTGGCATTTCGTTTTAAATAATATTTCCAATGTTCTGAAAATGTTGTTTAAATTATTGAAAATCGCTTTTATGCTTCAATGAATCAATATTTATTATTACCATTTTTCTCATATCTTTATCTATACAGTATTACCATTTCCTGTGTCGATGAACCAACAACCGTGACATGTAATGAGGCGACGCAACAAAAGGATAGTGATTCGGAAGAAGAAGATGTCATACCCGAGGAAATTGTCAGAGAAGTAGAAGACTTTGAGAACAAGCCTAAGTCCAATCTAGATAAAACAGAAATAATCAACTTGGGAGACTCTGAAGCTGTCAAGGAAACCCGCATCAGCATCCACTTGTTGCCATCAGAAAAAGAGGAGTATACACAGTTCTTGAAAGCGTACGAGGATATTTTTGCATGGTCATACGATGATATGACCGGGTTAAGTACATCCATTGTGGATCACAAGCTGCCCACAAACCTAGCATGTCCACCAGTAAAACAGAAACTCAGGAAGTTCAAGCCTGACATGAGTCTGAAAATCAAGGAGGAGGGTACTAAGCAAATCAAGGCCAAGGTCCTCAGGGTGGTTGAATACCCAACTTGGTTAGCCAACGTCATGCCAATTCCAAGAAGGATGGAAAGTTCAGGGTCTGTGTTGATTATCGAATCTCAATAGGGCCAGCCCAAAGGACGATTTCCCACTTCCAAACATACACATCCTAATCCACAATTATGCCAAGCATGAACTCCAGTCGTTTGTGGATTGTTTTGTTAGTTACCATCAGATCTGGATGGATGAAGAGGATGCTGAGAAAACGACTTTCATTACACCATTGGGAGTATACTGTTATAAGATGATGTCATTCGGTCTAAAGAATACTGGGGCCACCTACATGAGGGCTATGACTACCATTTTTCATGACATGATACATAAGGAGATCGAGGTATATGTGGACGACGTCATTATCAAATCCAAGAAAGCCATAGATCATATAACTGATTTGAGGAAGTTTTTTGACAGACTGTGAAGATACAACTTGAAACTAAACCCCGTAAAACGTGCATTCGGGGTTCCTGCCGAAAAGTTACTTGGGTTCATTGTCAGCCGCCGAGGGATAGAATTGGATCCTTCAAAAGTCAAAGCCATCTAGGAGCTACCGCCGCCGAAGAGTAAGAAAGATGTAATGAGTTTTCTAGGAGGCTAAACTATATCAGCCGCTTCATAGCTCAGTCTACAGTTATATGTGAGCTAATTTTCAAGATGTTAAAGAAGGACGCTGCAACCAGTTGGACTGAGGATTGTCAAAAGGCTTTCGACAAGATCAAGGAGTACCTATCAACACCACTAGTCTTGGTCCCAGCAGAGCTAGGTAGAACATTGCTACTCTACTTTGTAGTATTAGATGGAGCTTTCGGCTGCGTTCAGGGGCAGCATGACGAAGCAGGGAGAAAGGAACAAGCTATCTATTACTTGAGTGAGAATTTCACCCGGTATGAAGCGCGGTACTCTCTATTGGAACGTACCTGCTGCGCTCTGACTTGGATAGCTCAGAAGCTGAGCATTACTTCTGTGCCTACACAACATACCTCATATCAAGGATGGATCCCTTGAAATATATCTTTCAGAAACCCATGCCCACTGGCAAGCTGGCTAAATGGCAAATGTTGAGTAAGTTCGACATTGTTTATGTGACTCAAAAAGCAGTCAAGGGACAGGCACTGGCAGATCATCTTGCTGAGAACCCTGTGGAAGGAGAATACGAACCCTAAAAAACGTATTTTCCCGATGAAGAGGTGTTATTCATAGGAGAAGATATTGTTGAGTCCTACGACGGTTGGAGAATGTTCTTTGACAGAGCGGCAAACTTCAAGGGAGTCGGCATTGGGGCCGTCTTGGTATCGAAAACTGGCCAAAATTATCCGGTATCTGCTAAGCTCAGATTTTCCTGCACCAACAACATGACAGAGTATGAAGCCTGCATACTAGGGCTCAACATGGCCATCGACATAAATATTCAGGAGCTGCTGGTAATCGGTGATTCAAATTTGCTTGTGCACCAGGTACAAGGAGAATGGGCCACCAAGAATTCCAAGATATTGCCATATCTGCACCATGTGCAGGAATTGAGAAAGAGGTTCACGAAGATAGAGTTTCGGCATGTTCCTAGGATTCAGAACGAGTTTGCCGATGTATTGTCCACTTTGACATCCATGATACAGCACCGCGACAAGAACTTCATCGATCCCATCCCAATAAGGATCCACAGCCAACCGGCGTATAGTGCCCGTATTGAAGAAGAAATAGACGGGAAGCCTTGGTTTCACGATATCAAAGAATATTTGGCAAAAGGAGAATATCCGGAGCATGCAAATCATACTCAGAAACGTACGCTTCGGAGGTTGTCCAATAATTTCTTCCACAGCGGAGGAACCTTGTACAAAAGAACTCCTGATTTGGGATTGCTAAGGTGTGTCGACGCAAAAGAAGCTTCTAAGCTAATTAAGGAGATACATTCTGGGACCTATAGCCCGTATATGAATGTGTTGGAACCTCTTCAGTTGTTGCCCCAAGTTCAGGTGAAGTTTTGAAGAATGACAAATGAACTCAGTCATGGACCAGGTCCATCATGTGAGGCACAATATCTATCAACCTAGACATGTGAGATACACGTGAAGGAGATAAGTCTCAGTGATCAAGCAGCAATATCTCCTGAACTAATCGAAAAGGTTGCATATTGGATGAGGAGAGAAAGTCTTCTCATGGGAAGAGGACACAATCCGGATAAAGGATAGGGTTGGAGTTTGCATTGTTCAAGGACTCAACTTCGATGGAAGATCAGCAATTGAGTCTCAATCAAACTCTAATTACTAACTCATTAAATAACAGTGATTGTTCTCTTTTACATGTATTGCACAAACGCAGAAGTTAAACTAAATTGAGAGCAAAAGAGCGAGGCAATTTTGCAAGCAATTTATATGAGATTCAAGTGTGCATTCCTGAAGCTACTTGGACAAGATAGAAGAACCAATTCCATTGTGTCTTTCTTTTATTTTAGTTCAATTGTAGTAGGTGTTNTAGGTGTTTTAAAGTTGTACCTTTCCAGCTTTCATAGAAGCAATTGTATTAGGTACTTTGAGTATTCAAGTTAGAGTTAACTTGTAGGTGTCGCAACATTTGAGGTTGTGTGCTACACTGGGATTAGAGTTTAATCCTTAGGTTTACAAGAGTTTTGTAAATGCTATTTTGGCTCAGTGATTTTAGTGGAAGTTTGGGAAAATCCTACTGAGTAGTAGGTGTGGTTTTTTCACTGTTTGAGCCAGGTGTTTTCCACATAAAAATCTCTGTGTTCTTTATTTTATGCACTCTTAATTCCGTAAATAGTAGTAGTAAGTATACCTAGAAGAACCAGGTTCTTCTAAAGCGAAAATTGGGTACCACACAAATCACCCCCCCCCCCCTGTGTGGTATTGACGTTAAGAACATCAGAATGGCTTTGTCTTGGCCAAGAAGATACTTAGAGCCGGTTATTTCTGGATGACCATGGAGACAGATTGCGTCTAGTATGTCCGAAAATTCTACCAATGTCAAGTACATGCCGATATGATAAAAGTGCCGCCAAATGAGCTCAATGCAACAAGCTCACCTTGGCCATTCGCCGCCTGGGGAATGGATGTCATTGGTCCAATCGAGCCCACCACCTCAAATGGGTATCGATTCATCTTGGTAGCTATTGATTACTTCACCAAATGGGTCGAAGCAGCATCTTACAAGGCGGTAACTAAGAAGGTCGTAGCAGATTTTGTCCGCGACCGGATTGTTTGCCGGTTTGGAGTTCCAGAATCAATTATCACTGACAATGTCTCCAATCTCAACAATGATCTGATGAAGAACATGTGCGAGACTTTCAAAATAAAGCACAAGAATTCCACAGCCTATGGCCCTCAGATGAACGGAGTTGTAGAAGCCGCCAACAAGAATATCAAGAAGATACAAAGAAAGATAGCATAAAAGCACAAACAATGGCACGAGAAGCTGCCATTCACGTTATTAGGATATTGTACCATAGTCCGCACATCAACCGGGACAACTCCCTGCTTACTAGTTTATGGTACTGAAGTTGTTATTCCCGCTAAAGTGGAGGTCCCCTCCCTGAGAATCATACAAGAAGATGAGCTCAGCGACGCGGAATGGATAAGCAGTCATTGTGAGCAGCTAGCCCTCATAGACGGAAAAAGGATGAATGCATTGTGTCATGGGCAAATATATCAGAACAGAATGTCCAGAGCCTTCAACAAGAGAGTCAAGCAGAGGCAGTTCACACCGGGACAACTGGTGTTGAAGAAGACCTTCCCGCACCAGGATGAATCCAAAGGGAAATTCTCTCCCAACTGGAAAGGCCCTTACATGGTTCATAGAGTGTTGACAGGAGGAGCTCTCATACTTGCAGAAATGGACGGAGAAGTCTGGCCAAAACCGATCAACTCAGATGTAGTCAAGCAATACTATGTGTATCAATTTATGTTTTCACAAAATGATGTAAATTGAACTACGCTTGAACTGATTCCTGTTTAAGAGGGGATATGTAGGTAGCCCTGTGGGTTCGGTCATATCATAATAAAACTTTCATTCCCCCCCCCACCCCACCCCCAAACCAGAAACTGGGGCAGCATTTTGAGGAAGACCCTCAAAATTCCAGAGCAAGTCCAGCCAACGCCATCATATGCCAGAAAGTCAAATATCAATCAGAAACTGGGGCAGAATTTTGAGGAGGACCCTTAATATTCAGAAGCAATTTCAGTCGATCGCAGCATGTGCAGCCGTCAGACGTGTCCAAGTAACTGGGCCAGAATTTTGAGGAGGACCCTCAAAATTCTATAAGCAGGAGAGGATGTAATGTCTCGGATCATGTCGCAGTCATTAGTTCATCTAACCAATTTCTAAAATAATATATTTTATTTACGTCTTTGAAACTATGCATGCTTGCTTGTAAAATGACTCTGTTTAGCCAACGCTAGCCCCCAATGATTTGACCACAGCTTCGGACCAAGCGAAGCAAGCTAAGCAAGCCGACGGAGGCACGAACCAACCGCCCCTTTACAGAACTCCCGATTTTTCTTTGGATGCAGGAGCGAAGAATACACAGGCTTCCAAGTCACAATCTTCATAACAACCGTGATACTGAAATCTATTATCAGCTAAGAAAATCAGCTATCACCTGCTATTTTATTTTTTATTTTTATTTTTTGTATGGGACTAAGCCCTGTCTCGAACCTTGCATGAGGCTAAGCCCTACCTCCATTTTGCATAAGGCTAAGCACTGCCTTCCATTTGCATGGGACTAAGCCCTGTCTCGAATCTTGCATGAGACTAAGCTCTATCTCCATCTGCATGAGGCTAAGCCCTGCCTCCATATCTGCATAAGGCTAAGCTCTGCCTTCCATTTGCATGGGACTAAGCCCTGTCCCGAATCCTGCATTAGGCTAAGCCATGCCTTCATATCTGCATAAGGCTAAGCTCTACCTTCCATCTGTATGGGACTAAGCCCTGTCTCGAATCTTGCATGAGGCTAAGCTCTGACTCCTATTTGCATAAGGCCAATCATCGCCTTTATTTGCCGAGACTAAGCACTGTCTCTCCAGCACTATCCATTTGCTCCTCTTTCGGGCTAAGCTCTGCCCTCAACCTCACAAGACTAAGCCTTGTCTTGTTGATTTAGCATCATATTATTGCATCTCATGGTCTGAAACATTTCCAACTTGTCCAAAGGCGTCATTGCCTAAATGCAACATCCTCATAGCCGGAAGACACCATGTCATGGCCTGAGGATTTCTCAAATTTGCATATCATTATTCAAAGGCGTCGTGGTTCGGAGGCAGCATTTTCATGGCCCGAGAACATCATTTCATGGCCTGTGAATCCCCCACTGAACAATTCATGGCCCAGGCCATCATGGTCTAAGGACGTCATCCTCAACCGTCCAAAGACAATTCTCATGGTCTGAAGGGAATCTGCATCATGTTTAAATTTCCGCACAAATATATACTTGTAGTATCTCTTTACTTGCAGGTGACCCGATAAGCAACCGCTACCCCAACAGGAGCAATCCCACTCTAGTTCTTTCAAATCTCAAATCTGACCACTCACCATAACCATCTTTCCACTCATTCCAAAGTCTTGTGTCCGTTCTTGTGATGAATTCATCGGTATATTCCACCGATGAATCCAGAACTACACATGGCCTGATTCTTGTAAAGCCAGGGATATGTAGGCAGCTCAAAGACCACGGTTCGGCCTCTATTTTTCGAAACATCCCAATCGGTCAAAATTGGCTATCATTTCTTTTCCCGAAAACTCTTTCATCCTTTCCGGGTAAAGAGGGGCAGTTGTTGATACCCAATTTTTCCCTATAATATCTTTAAAATGCATGTATGCCTTCAAAACTATGCATTTGCATTAATTGACATTTTTCCATAATTTCTACATTTTTAAGGGACTTTTAATTAATTTATCCCAGCATTTTATTTATATAAACAATCACTAATTGCATCACAAATAGTTTTATAATAATTTTGTGGTTTAATTTTATCGTTTGCATTTGTACTAAGTTTTAGTGATTTCGCAAATAGCCATATTTTGTATTTTTGGGGTTATAATTGTAATTACTTTGCAATTATAACCCATGCATGCATTATTATATTATTTTACCAAAAAATAGCCTTTTATATTTTTAAAATATTAAGTAATTATTTTAAAACATTTCTAGGCATGAAAGTCATTTTTATAATTTATTAGCTGTTTTAAAAATTGCTTTAGCAATTAAATGGGTATTTAACAAATGACCCCTTTTTATTTTCAGACATGGCCTGAATTAAATAGCCCAAATCCCTAACCCACTAAGACCAGGCCCAAACAACTACCCCTAGCCCAAATTAAATCTTACCCGGCCCCAAACCCAGTAAATCCTAGCCGTTGATCATAGAGATCAACGGCCACCATCACATCTTACCAATTTTAACCAAACGACCCCCCCTGAACCTAATTCATTCTCACTGAACGGCCGCCCTAGAATCCCTCAGCCTCTCCGGCTCTTTGAGACCTAAACCTAGCCCTAGCAGCCGCCACCTAAAACTAATCATATTCCCTCCGATTCTCACTCGACCCATAGATTTTCATAGCCGTTCGAGGCTCCTACTGATCTTCTACGTCTCTTGGTTGCTCGTTCTTATGATTTCCTGGAAAGATCTCGAAGAGATCCAACCGGATCTGGTTCAAGACTCTCTGAGAGTCCGTCTATGGTTGTGAGTGCTACTATTTGGATGCTTTTACGGTTCAAATCTCTTGTTTGAGACTGGATTCTCTTTACCCTTTCATTGTTTCTTCAAAACCCTCATTTCAAATATGAATTCATCCAGATCTTTGTAGATCTGGAAAGTTTCTGACTTCGTCGTTGATTTTTCTTTAAAGAGTTTCTTGTTTCTTCACTATTAGTCAATTTCTGGCACTATGTTATCTTAGGTTTGATTTCTTTATTATCTGTTGTTCAATCCTCTGAATGTTCGAAGTGTTTTCAAATTCCCATGGTTGTTCTTTAAGGTTCTTTTACTTTTCTGTTACTAACCGATTTTTAGCACTACGCTACTTAGGTTTTTGATTTCTCTGATTTCTGTTGTTCGAATCTCTGAATGTTTAAAGTGATTTTTGTTTCCATGGCTATTTCTTTAATGTTCTCCTTATCTTCCTGCTACTAATCAACCCTAAGTATCTTTCTAATTATCTGGGGTTTCCACTTCTGTTTTTGCAAAAGGTTTTCTGAAGTTTTTATGTTTCTGTTGATCTTTCTCGCATGGTTATGTTTTAGGGCCAATTACTTGACTATTCAGTGTTTGATTTTAACCTCTTTCCCGTTATTGTTTGAATAATTGAATGATTAACCTAATTATCTAGGGTTTCATTTGTGTACTAAACTAATTTACTGATCTCTAATTTGTTTTCCTTAATCCTGAGTTGTTTATTGACATCTCTTGTCTATCTGTGGATTGATTGGCCCTTTGATTGGTCTCTGATTACCCGTGTTACCTTATTTTATAAGCTGATTACTTGATTTAAGGGTTCTAACCCTAATTGACCGTCAAGCCTACTTCTTGCCTTATTTGAAATTCAATTAGAGTTATTTATGGTATAATTCCCTAATTTCCTACCCCTAATCAAGCTTGATTGATTATTTGATTACTTCCTTACCTTATTTTTGCAATGTCAATTTGCCTTGCCTTATTTACCTACACTATTCGACTCCTATATATATATATATGCACTCTCATTCTACCTTAGAGATGGACAATAATTCACACACACACAAAACATTCCTCTCATCTCTCTCTACTATGATCACTGCTTGACTAGCCGGTTGAAAGCCAAGGCTAGGCTATTGAATCTTGTCCACTTTACCTTCTGTTTCTGCTGCCTTAACTGGTATGTCTCTACCATTGTCATTCAATTAATTTGTGTGTTTATCAGCATGCTACTTCTGTTTAAATTTATGTGTTTATCAGCATGCTACTTCTGTTTAAATCTGTGTTTATCAGCATGTTACTTCTATTTAAATTCGTGTGTTTATCAGCATGCTACTTCTGTTTAAATCTGTGTGTTTATCGGCATGCTACTTCTGTTAAAATTTGTGTGTTTGTCAGCATGCTACTTCTGTTTAAATCTGTGTGTTCATCAGCTTGTTACTTCTGTTTGAATTTGTGTGTTTACCAGCATACTTACTTCCGTTCAATCCATGTGTTGGTTAGCATGACTACTTCTGTCTAATCTATGTGGCTACTTCTATGTAGTTAATAGCATGTCTAACTATGTGTTTCCTAGCATGTCTATTAATATTCAATCTATGTGTTTATGTCTACTCCTGTCCAATACATGTGTTTACTACAATAGCATGTTGACCTTTTTTTTTTAATTAGAATTAGGGGTTCTGCTTTCAGCAAGTTTACACGTTTACTTATGTCTAAAGTTAGATCTATGTCTTGTTTACTCCCCTACTAAGCATGTTCTCCCTATCTGGATACGTTGCTCCCCAATCCCTACTATGTGGCTGTTTTGGTCCTCAACATGCCTTGCTTCTGTGTTTGGTCACTTAGTAACACCCAATAAACTAAGATATTTGTTTCTAAATGCTGTTTGCTGAAACCTTTGCCTGAGTTCCAAGAGTGACCCTGTTTGCTCTTTATTTCCTGAAGAGTCTAAAAAAACTGTTTTCTCGAAACTACTCTTATAAAGCACTATCCACTTCAATTCCTAGCACACTTAGGCTCCTGCCCCTCCAGTGTGAACATTGCTTTGGAGTCCATGAGGCTCATCTGAACTTTGACATATGGTGCTGGCTACTCCACACTGCACAAGCTGATGATTCTAAGAAGACCTTGGTGTGAGCACTGCCCTGGGTCCCTGAGGCCCTTGGGAACTTTGACACATCAGGGTACCCCTCTTGCGCTATGAGATGTGGCATTTGAGACTGTTTGAAGGACTGGTTCCCCAGGTTTTGCTTCGGGCCTATCCAGGCTCTCCATAGTATACTGTTATCATTCCTGTAATTCATTTTTACACTTGGTCTGTAATATTATTTACATTGTAAACAGATATTCGGGGAATTAGTAAAATGGGGAGGGATTATTATACACATTTTTTTGGGGAATTGGTAGATATCATGTCTATAGGACTTCAAATCTTTGTTTACATTCCTACAAACAATATCTATTGGACATTGCAATGTTCATCACTTGTATGCTTTATAGAGATCATATCTATAGGGTTCAAATCCACTTCTGCAATCTAAAATCATATCGTTGTGCTGTTTGACTATTTGCATTCTAGATACCATGCCTATAGGTTACAATCAGTCTCGCACGTTTAGATTCCATGCCTATAAGTTTAAAATTAGTTTCTGCATTTAGGAGTCACGCTAAATTGGTTCATCATATTTAGCACTTAGAAGCCATGCTTAGAGGGTCTAAAAACCAATCTTACTTTCTGGACACTATGTTTGTGAGTTTTAAATCAATTCTCGCATGCCAATCAGGTTTTAAAATTACTGCATTGACTAAATCAGTTCCCACATCTAGACAGCATGCCTATAGGATCTAATGAACCCAAACTGCTTGTTTAAAATTGTTTTTACTGGTTGTTGCACTTCTGATTGACGACTAGATATCATGTACATAGGATATCATTGATACGCGCCTAGGCAAACATATAGGGACGATTAAAATCATGTAACCTATAAAACTGTGCTTCTGATTAACTATCCAGATTCAGCAACCCTCTCTAAAATCAGTAGGCAAACTGATTAGGTATTGGTTCCCGCTTTAATAACGCTTTGCATATGTTCTGATTTGTGTTCACCAAGATATCCTGCCATTAGGACTCTTTTCAAATGTCTAAAACACTGTTGTCTGAGACGTGCATTTGTTTGTTCTATTTGTGGAGGTAAAATGTGAGCCCTCTTAATTGTTCTTTACTTGACAGTCCTAATTATTTTGTTTGACGCCTAGAGTTTTCTCCTTTTAATTACTGTAGGAGAGTCTAGACCCACCCTAACTAGAAGTCCTAAAATACCTCCGGGACTATATAAGTAAAGGGACGGGTAGTGCACGCATAGGGTATATCTTAAGGTTGCTAGAACGCTTTAGGCTATGACCAAGGGGAGGGAATTGGGTAGTAAAGGATATGATGACCTGTGCGCCAATGCCATGCGTAACGCCTTTATCTGAGGGAAGTTTACCGGGCATTATACAGATGTGATCCTATAGGCCAACAAACCTAGGACCTCCCTCATCTTATTTACATATGTGTGCTTAGACTGCTTATTTGTTAAAGTTCCTTTATCGTACCTATGTGCTTGGACTGCTTATTGGTCAAATTTTCTCTATCTTATATGTGTGCTTAGACTATCTATTTGTTAAATGACTAATTCACATAATTGAGTTCGGCCGGGACCCACCGTTGTGGACCTCGGGGGGTGCCTAACACCTTCCCCTCGAGGTTATTTCGAACCCTTACCCAAGTCTTTGGTAATGCAAACCGGGTCTTATGAGTTATTTGCTCTAGGTGCCCTAACGCACCTTAAATCCGTTAGGTGGCGACTCTTCAAATTCAAATACCCAATTCCTAAAAGGAAACGAGTTGTTCCCCCATGAATGTCGAAACTCGGACTCCGCAAGGAAAAAGGGGGTGCGACAGCATGGCGACTCTGCTGGGGATATTTTAGGCTCTTACCATTACGAACTTGTTTTTGTGAATTAGTTCCAAGCATGCTTTCTTTTGTTGTACGACCTTTCCCTTCCCCCTTATGTGGATTTAATTGCTTATTTTCAAGCATCTATGATTTCTTTTATTGCCTGAAACTGACTTTTTTCCTTGTTTTCCTTTTGTAACTGTCTTTCAATTATTTAAATATTGAATTTATCATTTTTTAACGTGCAAATACTTGACAACATGCTATTTATTGTTGCATAAATCATGCGCAACATCATATTCCACTCCTACGTAATCAATCCTATAGCAATGCTTGATGAGTGTTTGCGCTCTTCCTATATATCACCCTTTTAAATTTGGAAAGGCGTATTTGCGGTAAAACTAGTCGATCAGCGGTGCGTTCGATGGTTCCGTGCCTTTCCCCCTCAAGTTGTCCGCTTGAGGGTCCCAGTCTAGACCTCTATATAGTAACCTTACTCTGATCAATTGTGCATGCATCATGGTCAAACCTAGCCGGGTTAATATGTTGTTCGCATGATGACCCTTTAAGACAAGCCTCACCCAAAAGTCCATCTGGTTTTCCATAATCCCAACGGATTAAAATACCCACGTAAGGTGAATCACATTGGGATGCTATGAAATATAGTTATGGAAGTATAGTGTTGCCCCTAGGTGGATCAGGAATGTCACTTCAGATATTCCTTAATGAGACATAAGCCCTAGTGACAATGCATTATGTAAGAGGTTTCAAGTTATCAGTAGTAGATTATGGATCAACGTTAAGGTGAATAGATAATAGATGGATAAAGTTCCAACGTATGAGAGGAGATAAGGATTCCATCCTTTAGATGAACAGTAATAAGGAAGCATTGAAGGACTTGGATTGTACATCTATGATAAGAAGCGAGAGAGTAACCTGGAATTGAGTAGCACACCTCAACAATATTAAAACCAAAGTAAGATTTATGGGACAATATGACCTACCTAGATGC
>NW_017678002.1:0-433 GCF_001879085.1 Nicotiana attenuata
GTCTAAAAATTCAACTCCGGGATTGGAACCCTAATGTTGGTAAAAAGGCGACTAGGGAATGGAGGCCCTATGTCTAAAAACTCAACTCAGGGATTAGAGCCCTAATGTTGGTGAAATGCGTCTAGGGAATGGAGGCCCTATGTCTAAAAACTACACTCAGGGATTGGAGCCGTAATGTTGGTAAAAAGGCGACTAGGGAATGGAGGCCCTATGTCTAAAAATCTCAACTCAGGGATTGGAGCCCTAAGTTTGGTAAAAGGCGACTAGGGAATGGAGGCCCTATGTCTAAAATCCCAACTCAGGGATTGGAGCCCTAATGTTGGTAAAAAGGCGACTAGGGAATGGAGGCCCTAGGTCTAAAATCTCAACTCTGGGATTGGAGCGCTAATGTTGGTAAAAAGGCGACTAGGGAATGGAGGCCCTATGTCTAAAA
>NW_017678002.1:5275-5585 GCF_001879085.1 Nicotiana attenuata
GAGGCCCTATGTCTAAAAACTACACTCAGGGATTGGAGCCCTAATTTTGGAAAAAAGGCGACTAGGGAATGGAGGCCCTATGTCTAAAAACTCAACTCAGGGATTGGAGCCCTAATGTTGGCAAAAGGCGACTAGGGAATGGAGGCCCTATTTCTAAAATCTCAACTCAGTTTATTGGAGCGCTAATGTTGGTAAAAAGGCGACTAGGGAAAGGAGGCCCTATATCTAAAAACTCAACTCAGGAATTGGAGCTCTAATATTGGTAAAGGCGACTAGGGAATGGAGGCCCTATGTCTAAAACTCAACTCAG
>NW_017678002.1:10685-16035 GCF_001879085.1 Nicotiana attenuata
CAAGGTCGTAAATCCTTTAAGTTTGATTTATGACCAGTCCATAGCTCATAAGGAGTGGAAGAAACTGATTTAGATGGCATTTTGTTCAATATATAAGTTGCAGTTAATAACCCATCTCCCCAAAAGGAGATAGGTAAATTTGCCTACGCCATCATGGACCTTATCATGTCCGGTAGTGTTCTATTCCTCCTTTCTGCTACACCATTTTGTTGAGGTGTGTATGGACTAGATAACTGTTTGGTGATACCCTTTTTAATGCACAATCCTTCAAATTCTTTTGGAAGATATTCACGCCCTCTATCGGTTCTTAAGGTCTTAATCCTTTTGTCTAATTGGCTCACAACTTCATTCACATATTTCTTAAAGCATTCAAGTGCTTCAGATTTATGAGAGATCAAATAGACATAACCAAAGCGTGTGAAATCATCAATGAACGTAATGAAATATAAAGCACCAGACCTATCCCTCACATTCATTGGACCACAGATATCAGCATGGATTAATTGCAGTGGAAAATCAGCTCTCTTAGCCTTTCCAAATGGTTTACGTGTAATCTTTCCGGCAAGACAATTTTCACAAGTTGGCATTTCAATTTTAGAGAAAGGACCTAGATGTCCTTCCTTAGCCAATCTACTCATTCGATCCTACCCTATGCGACCTAATCTTGCATGCCATGTAATAACATCAACATCATTGTTACTAGAATAACATGCCATAACACAACGGTCAACATAATAGTTATACGTAGAAGGAATACAATCTAACACAATAAAACCATCATAACGATGTCCAAAACCATAAAAACATTGTCTTTAGTAACTCTAAGACCACTGCGACTAAAGTTCAAATTGGAATCTAAATGTAGAAGAACAGACACAGATACTAAGTTTCATCGAATCTCTAGAACATATAGGACGTCATGCAACATCAAAGATCGGCCACCACGCATGTCCATTCTGCAAGTGCCTATTCCTTTGACTTCAAGCTTAGCATTATTTCCCACATATACATGCTTTGATCCAGGTGGAACTCGACGAAACTCTATAAACGCTTCTCTATCGCGGCTCACATGGTCGATGGCCCTTGAGTCTACAATCCACACAGGGTAAGATTCAGTTAGTAAAATAGCGCTAGAAACGTATATAGCACTAAGAGATGCGTTTTGAAATGCTATCTTTTTCGGCTCAGTGCACTCACGAGCAAAATGCCCTGGAACTTGGCAATTGTAACACTTCATCTTGCTCTTGTCTTTCTTCTTGAAGAACCGTTTTCCTTTCTTGGAATTTGGCTTGTTTCTTTTCTTGGATGGTCCTTCTCCGGTCTCCTTACCCTTTCCGTCATTTTTCCAGTTTCTCTTGCGCTTGAAGCTTTATCTCTTTGTACCACTTGATTCTACCACAAAGGCATTAGGTACAACTTTAGCAGCACCAAGCCGCTCGTCTTCAAGCTCCACATGACGGGCAACATCAACAAAAGTTTTGATGCTATCATTGTGGGTCAAGTTAACCTTCAAATGTTCCCAATTATTGGGAAGAGACCAAATCACTGCCTGAACTTGCTGCTCATCAGAGAGAACATGGACAACACTTTTGAGTTGAGCAATCATATTTGACATCACCCTTAGATGTTGCTTGATGCCATGATCATGACGTTTTTTGTACGTGTCAAACTTGAGAGTCAGCTGTCGAAGGCGAGTCACAGTCGTTCCCCCATATGCCTCCCTTAAATGTGCCCACATGGCTTGAGCAGTAGGATATTGCTCACATTCATGGATAAGATCATCAGCAACTAAACTTACAATGATTCCACGTGTAGTGGAATCTTTCTTTTTCCAAACATTGTAAGTTTCCAGATCTCTCCTGTGTTGGGCAATGTTACCCTCCTCCGGGTGACTCATAACATGGTTAATACTTTCAAGAGCATCTTGCTCTTCAAGTACATACCACATCTTACGACTCCAGATATCGTAATTTTCACCATTCAGTTTGTCACCCTTGTTCAAGTCAGGAATGATACTTTTTAGTGTCATGTCTTGTCACGACCCCAACCCCGGTCGTGATGGCGCCCAACACATTGCTAGGCAAGCCTGACCAAGTATCAACCTCAACCGATTTCTTATAGAGTTTATTACCAGCTAACATAGTTTAAATACAAATTTAGCATAATAAAAGTCTGAAACAGCAAGTTAAATATGCGGAAGTCAAAGATAATACCACTACTTAGCCCACCGATTCGGTGTCACAAGTCAAGAGCCTCTATTACAAGTCTGAACAATCTAATACAGAAAATGTCTAGGAATACGGAAAATAATAAGATAGAAGGAGAAATCAGGTCTGCGGACGCCTTGCAGCTACCTCGATAACTCCGGCAAATACTGATCAGCAGGAAAACTCTCACTCAGCCTCTGGAACACCTGAATCTGCACACAATGTGCAGGGAGTAATGTGAGTACTCTGACCCAGTGAGTAATAATTATAAATAATGGCTGAAAGCATGAAAACACGTAAAGGTACAAAGCAACTCTATATCAAAGCAGTAAAATCACCTAAAGTAGTAAACCGGTGAAGAAGTCGAATGAAATCCTTTAAATCAAGTAAAAACAGGTAATTAACAGGTAAATAACAAGTAGAAATCCGCTCCTCAAGGACAGTATTAATCACTTAGTACACATTCTGAGCACTCGACCCATATCTCTCACAATAATAGAAAATCAGAATAACTGCTGCGGCGTGAAGCCCGATCCATACGTCGCTGCGGCATGCAGCCCGATCCTTATAGATAGTCGACTGTGCTCACTGGGGGTGTGCAGACTCCGGAGGGGCTCCTACAGCCCAAGCGCTATGTTGCTGCGGCGCGCAGCCCAATCCGTATAAGTATTGCTGCGGCGTGCAGCCCGATCCATAACATATATAGTATCCTCACCGTGGGGTTCTCAACCCCTCTCAGTCATTAACCTCACAGCCCCTCGGGCACAATAATAGAAGACAGGGATCTCAGCCCACACATTTCTCTCCTTTGGAAATAAAATGATAAAACCAGCTCAATCTCTTAAAACAGATAGAAACATGACTGAGGATATGATTTTTAACAAGTAAAGTGAGGAAAAGTCATTCAAAATCCCTGAAGGATTCAAATAGTTGGCACGAAGCCCAAATATGGCAATTAGCCCAAATCATGATGATAGCAAATAAGATTCAGTCAAATAAGCGGAAAATTTATAAAACGGGACGGGCCAAGTCACAATCCCCAACGGTGCTCTACCCCATGCTCGCTATCCGGCGTGCAAGTCACCTTAATATAGCACTACGATGTGCAATCCGGGGTTTCAAACCCTCAGGACATGATTTACCATCATTACTCACCTCGAACCGGCTAAATCTCTCGCACGCGACGCCCTTGCCTCTCGAATCGGCCTCCACGCGCGTCGAATCTAACCAAAATCAGAACGAATACGTCACAATATGCTAAGGGAACAAAGCCCAAGCGAAAACAATCGAAAAATATCAAAAATCCCCAAATTAGCAAAACCCGAGCCCGATCCCACTTCACGAAACTCAGAAATTTTTACATCAACGGGTTCCTTATCACTCCACGAGTCTATGCATATAAAGAACACCAAAATCGGAGTCCAAATGACCCCTCAAATCCCAATTCAAAAGTTCAAAATCCCAAGCCCTAGTTCTTCCATTTTTTGTTCAAGTTCCATGAATTTCTAGCTAGATTTCACAATAAAATTCACGTTTTAGGTTCATAAATCTTACCTCCAATCACTTCTCCTTGAATCCCTCTTCAATTTCCCTCAAAGAGCTCTCAAAATACTCAGCTATGGTGGAAAAATGGATAAAAATCGCGGATGAAATATTTTATAAACTTACTACCCAGTTCTGATATTACTTCTTCGCGAACGCGGCCAAGCCCTCGCGTTCCGATGCACAAATTAGAATTGACCAGATTTCCTTCTACGCGTTCGCGACCAAGGGCCCGCGAATGCGATGCTTTAGACTCCTCAACCTACGAGAACGCGGTCCCACTTGCGCGAACGCGAAGAGCAACAGCTCTTGAACCCAACACGCGCCCTCTCCACTATGCGAACGCGACCTTTCCGCACGCAAACACAAAGTACTAACCTCCAGCCTTCCGCGAACGCGAGGCCTCGTACGCGAACGCGATGGCCAAACTCAGACCACTCAAAAATCCTTCTACGCGATCGCGGCTGACCCCACGCGATTGCGAAGACCAATTTCGTCTGCAACAGCTGAACAGTTTTCTGCATTAATCCAACACCAAAACTAGCCCAATTGGCCACCCGAGACTTACCCGAGGCCCTCGGGACCTCAACCAAAAGCACCAACACATTCTAAAACCTCATTCCAACTTGTTCCAATCATCAAAACACCTCAAACAACACCAAATCCATCAATTCACATCGAATTCAAGCCTAAGTTTTCTAAAAACTTCGGAAATACGCTTTCGATCAAAAACCCAACCAAACCACGTCCGAATGACCTGAAATTTTGCACACACATCCCAAATGACATAACGAAGCTACAACAACTCTCGGAATTCCATTCCGACCCTCGGATCAAAATCTCACCTATCAACCGGAATTCGCCAAAATACTAACTTCGCCAATTCAAGCCTAATTCTACACCGAACCTCCAAAACAAATTCCGATCACACTCCTAAGTCACAAATCACCTCCCGAAGCTAACCGAACCATCGGAACTCACATCCGAGCCCTCTAACTCATAAGTCAACATCCGGTTGACTTTTCCAACTTAAACCTTCTTAAAAGAGACTAAGTGTCTCATTTCTTACCAAATCCAATCCGAACGCGAACTAAACAACTTGATCACACAAAGCACAGATAACGAAGCATAAAGAAGCAGAAATGGGGGAAACGGAGTGGTAATTCATGAGACGACTGGCCGGGTCGTCGCATGTTTGTTACACTTAAACAAACGTTCGTCCTCGAATGAGTTAAGAAACATACCTGAAGCCTCAAATAGGTGAGGATATCTGCTCCGCATCTCCCGCTCGGTCTCCCAGGTAGCCTCCTCCACGGGCCGACCTCTCCACTGCACCTTCACTGAAGCTACATCCTTTGACCTCAACTTCCGAACCTGACGCTCCAAAATGGCTGCTGGCTCTACATCGTAAGTCAAATCACCCTCCAACTGAACCGTATTGAAATCCAGAACATGGGACGGGTCTCCAATATACTTCCGAGCATAGAAACATGGAAAACTGGATGCACACTCGACAAGCTAGGTGGCAAGGCAAGCTCATAAGCCACCTCCCCAATCCTCCGAAGTACCTCAAAAGGCCCAATGAACCGCGGACTCAACTT
>NW_017678002.1:16826-25173 GCF_001879085.1 Nicotiana attenuata
GACCTGTGGGCCTCCTCTAATATCAACTCTCGAAGCCCATCCACATTGGGCACGCAAATCCGGCCCTGCATCCTCAACACACCATCATCACCAATGGTCACATCTCTGGCATCATCATGCTGAACTCTATCCTTAAGGAGAAGCAAATGCAGATCATCATACTGGCGCTCTCTGATGCGATCATATAAAGAAGACCGAGAAACCATACAAGCCAAAACCCAATTGGCTCCGAAATATCTAACCTCACAAGCCGATTGTCCAAGGCCTGAACAACAACTGCAAGAGGTCTCTCCCAAACTGGGATATACGCCAAACTCCCCATACTCACTGCCTTTCGGCTCAAAGCATCGGCCACCACATTGGCCTTCCCCAAATGATACAATATAGTGATATCATAATCCTTAAGCAACTCCAACCATCTCCGCTGCCTCAAATTAAGATCCTTTTGCTTGAACAAATGCTGAAGACTGCGATGATCGGTGAATACCTCACAAGATACGCCATACAAGTAATGCTTCCAAATCTTCAA
Organism: Nicotiana attenuata; assembly: GCF_001879085.1. Lineage (NCBI taxonomy): Eukaryota > Viridiplantae > Streptophyta > Magnoliopsida > Solanales > Solanaceae > Nicotiana > Nicotiana attenuata. Next base: position 17,356 of record NW_017678002.1, read on the forward strand.
TGCATGAACTATAGCAGCCAACTCCAAATCATGAACGGGGTAGTTCTTTTCATGAGGCTTCAACTTACGAGAAGCATACGCAATAACTCTACCCCCCTGCATCAATACACAACCAATCCCAACTCTCGAAGCATCACAATACACGGTATATGAACCTGAAGCTGATGGCAGAACCAATACTGGAGTTGTGGTCAAAGCTGTCTTGAGCTTCTGAAAGCTCTCCTCACACTCGTCCGACCATACAAATGGAGCACCCTTCTGATTCAACTTGGTCAAGGGCGATGCGATAGATGAGAATCCCTGAACAAACCGGCGGTAATAGCCTGCCAAACAAAGAAAACTACAAATCTCTGCGGCTGAGGACGGTCTGGGCCAACTCTGCACCGCCTCTATCTTCTTTGGATCAACTTGAATCCCCTCGTTGGACACCACGTGTCCTAAGAATGCCACTAACCTGAGCCAAAACTCACACTTGGAGAACTTTGCATAAAGCTCCTCCTCCCTCAATCTCTGCAATACTAGCCTCAAATGCTCCGCGTGCTCCTCCTGACTACGCGAATATACCAGAATATCATCAATGAAGACTATAACAAACGAATCAAGATAAGGCCGGAACACGCTGTTCATCAGATGCATGAACGCTGCTGGGGCATTGGTCAGCCCAAAAGACATAACCAGGAACTCATAATGACCATATCTGGTCCTGAAGGCTGTCTTGAGAATATCTGAATCTGTGATCTTCAACTGGTGATAACCTGAACAGTGATCAATGTTGGAGAACACCCTCGCTCCCTAAAGCTGGTCGAATAAATCATCAATGCGAGGCAAGGGGTACTTGTTCTTAATTGTTACCTTGTTCAATTGCCTATAATCGATGCACATTCTCATTGTGCCATCCTTCTTCTTCACAAATAGAACTGGCGCACCCCAAGGTGACACACTAGGCCGAATGAACCCCTTATCTAGGAGTTCTTGAAGCTGCTCCTTCAATTCTTTCAACTCTGCTGGTGCCATACCATATGGCAAAATGGAAATGGGCTGAGTGCCCGACACCAAATCAATACCAAAATTAATATCCCTGTCCGGTGGCATGCCCGGCAGGTCTGCGAGAAATACACTGGGAAAATCCCTCACAATTGGGACAGAATCAATACTGGGAGTCTCAGCTCCAACATCCCGCACAAAAGCTTAATACGAAAGACAACCCTTCCCAACCATATGCTAGGCCTTCAAGAAAGAGATCACTCTACTAGGAACATAGTCAGTCACACCACGCCACTCGATCCGCGGTACACCCGGCATAGCCAAAGTGATTGTCTTAGCCTGACAGTCTAGAATAGCATAACACGGAGATAACCAATCCATGCCTAAAATGACATCAAAATCCACCATGCTCAATAGCAATAGATCAACTCGGGTCTCCAGACCCCCAATAGTCACTACACATGACCGGTACACACGGTCTACAACAACAGTATCGCCCATCGGGGTAGACACATGAACAGGCAAAGCAACAAACTCCCGGGGCGTACCCAAATAATGAGCAAAGTACGAAGACACGTAAGAAAAGGTGAAGCCGGGATCAAATAATACAGAGGCATCTCTGTGGCAGACTGAAATAATACCTGAAATGACAGCATCGGAGGCAATGGCATCGGACCTGCCTGGCATAGCATAAAAACGGGCCTGACCGCCCCCTGATCGACCACCCCCTCTGGGACGACCCCTGGCTGTCTGACCTCCACCCGTAGCTGGTTGGGCGGGTGGTGAAGTAGTTGGAGCAGAAGTCGAGGGTTGACCCCTCTGCTGAAGCTGACCATCACGAAGTCGAGGGCACTGCCTTCTCATATAACCAAACTCTCCGCACTCATAACAACTCCCCGGTGCTGGAGAAGGGGATTGAAGGGAACTCCTGGCACCGGAGTGACCAGTAGAAGGACCTGGCACGGAAGAACCCTGGGCTGATGGGGCACGAGATGAACTGTGAGCTGGGAGGGCGCTGAGTGATGACTGGCCCTGCTGAGACCCCTGATAACCACGACCTGAAGATGCCCCACGATACTCTGGATGGGCCGGCTCAGTGGGCCTGAAAGAACGACCTCTACCATGCTGGAACTGGCCCCTCGAAGGAGCACCACTGTAACTGCCAGAACCTCGAGGCCTCTTGGCCTCCCACTCCTCTCAATCCTAACGGCGAACCGTCTCAATCTCTCGAGCTATATCAACCACCTCCTCGAACGTAGCACCCAATACTCTCTCTCTAGTCATAAGAATACGGAGATGGTAGTTAAGGCTATCAACAAATTTCCTGATCCTCTCACGATCAGTCGGAACCATCCAAACTGCATGACGAGCCAACTATGAAAACCTCATCTTATACTGGGACACCGTCATATCTCCTTGTCGTAGCCACTCAAATTGTCTGCGCAGCTCCTCTCTCCGGGACTATGGTACATACTTCTCCAAGAAGAGAGTGGAGAACTGCTGCCAAGTAAGGGGCGCTGCACCAGCCGGCCTACGCCTCTCGTACGCCTCCCACCAATTGAAGGCAGCCCCAGAAAACTGAAAGGTGGTAAATGCCACACCACTAGACTCAAGAATCCCTACTGTACGGAGCATCCACTGACACTTATCCAGAAAACCCTGGGCATCATCGCCCTCAGCACCACTGAATGACAGAGGTTGGAGTCTACCAAACCTCTCAAGACGACGCTGCTCATCATCCGGCATAACTGGTACCATGAACTGCTGAGCTGGTGCAACCGGCTGAGCTGGAGGTGCCTTCGGCGTCTGTAGTCCCTGCACTACCTGCTCAGGTGTGCGAGCAGCGGGGGTCTGATTGCCTCCCCCGGCCTGCGAAGAGTTGCTGCTGTGGTGGCTGAAACTGCCTGAGCCAAGCTAGTGCAAACTCTCAAGATCTGTGCCAAGGTCTCCTGTAGACTCGGGATCACGATGGGCACAGCTGGTGCCTGAACTGGTACTGCTGGAGCCTGATCCTGAGCTGGGGCAACTGGTGGATCAACAAGTGTTGCCCTTGCTGCTCTGCCTCTGCCACGACCACGACCGCGTCCACGGCCTCTGGTGGCCTCAGTGGGTGGTACTGGTGGTCGTCCACCTCGTCCGGTAGCGCGAGTCCTCACCATCTGTGAGAGAATAGAATAAGAGAAGTTTAGTACTCGGATCAACAAGTTCGCACGACAAGAATTTCAAGAAGATGGAGTTTTTTCCTAAAGGTTCTGCAGCCTCTCGAGGATAAATACAGACATCTCCGTACCGATCCGCGAGACTCTACTAAACCGGCTCATGACTTGCGAGACCTAGGTAACTTAGGCTCTGATACCAACTTGTCACGACCCCAACTCCGGTCGTGATGGCGCCCAACACATTGCTAGGAAAGCCTGACCAAGTATCAACCTCAACCCATTTCTTATAGAGTTTATTACCAGCTAACATAGTTTAAATACCAATTTAGCATTATAAAAGTCTGAAACAGCAAGTTAAATATGCGGAAGCCAAAGATAATACCACTAGTTAGCCCACCGATCCGGTGTCACAAGTCAAGTGCCTCTATTACAAGTCTGAACAATCTAATACAAAAAATGTATAGGAATACAGAAAATAATAAGATAGAAGGAGAAATCGGGTCTGCTGACGCCATACAGCTACCTTGATAACTCCGGCAATACTGATCAGTGGGAAAACTGTCACTCAGCCTCTGGAACACCTGGATGTGCACACAGTTTGCAGGGAGTAATGTGAGTACTCCGACCCAGTGAGTAATAATTATAAATAATGGCTGAAAGCATGAAAACACGTAAAGGCACAAAGCAATTCTATATCAAAGTAGTAAAATCACCTAAAGAAGTAAACCAGTGAAGAAGTCGAATGAAATCCTTTAAATCAAGTAAAAACAGGTAATTTAACAGCTAAATAACAAGTAGAAATCCGATCCTCGAGCACAGTATTAATCACTTAGTACACATTCTCAGCACTCGACCCATATCTCTCACAATAACAGAAAATCAGAATAACCGCTGCGGCTTGCAGCCCGATCCATACGTCGCTGCGGCGTGCAACCCGATCCTTATAGATAGTCGACTACGCTCACTGGGGGTGTGCAGACTCCGGAGGGGCTCCTACAGCCCAAGCGCTATGTTGCTGCAGCGGCCCGATCCGTATAAGTATTGCTGCGGCATGCAGCCCGATCCATAACATATATAGTATACTCACCGTGGGGTTCTCAACCCCTCTCAGTCATTAACCTCACAGACCCTCGGGCACAATAATAGAAGACAGGGATCTCAGCCTACACATTTCTCTCCTTTAGAAATAAAATGATAAAACCGGCTCAATCGCTTAAAACAGATAGAAACATGACTGAGGATATGATTTTTAACAAGTGAAGTGAGGAAAAATCAGTCAAAATCCCCGAAAGATTCAAATAGTTGGCACGAAGCCCAAATATGGCAATTAGCCCAAATCATGATGATAGCAAATAAGATCAGTCAAATAAGCGGTAGATTTCTAAATCGGGACGGACCAAGTCACAATCCCCAACGGTGCTCTACCCCACGCTCGCTATCCGGCGTGCAAGTCACCTCAATATAGCACTACAATGTGCAATCCGGGGTTTCAAACCCTCAGGACATCATTTAACATCATTACTCACCTCGAACCGGCTAAATGTCTAGCTCGTGACGCCCTTGCCTCTCGAATCGGCCTCCACGCGCGTCGAATCTAACCAAAATCAGAACGAATACGTCGAAATATGCTAAGGGAACAAAGCCCAAGCGAAAACAATCAAAAAATATCAAAAATCCCGAAATTAGCAAAACTCGAGCTGGGCCCACTTCTCGAAACTCAGAAATTTTTACATCAATGGGTTCCTTATCACTCCACGAGTCTATGCATATAAAGAACACAAAAATCGAAGTCCAAATGACCCCTCAAATCCCAATTCAAAAGTTCAAAATCGCAAGCTCTAGTTCTTCCATTTTTTGTTCAAGTTCCATGAATTTCTAGCTAGATTTCACAATAAAATTCACGTTTTAGGTTCATAAATCTTACCTCCAATCACTTCTCCTTGAATCCCTCTTCAATTTCCCTCAAAGAGCTCTCAAAATACTCAGCTATGGTGGAAAAATGGCTAAAAATCGCGGATGAAATATTTTATAAACTTACTGCCCAGTTCTGATATTACTTCTTCGCGAACGCGGCCAAGCCCTCGCGTTCGCGATGCACAAATTAGACTTGACCAGATTTCCTTCTACGCGTTCGCGACCAAGGGCCCGCGAACGCAATGCTTTAGAATCCTCAACCTACGCGAACGCGGTCCCACTTGCGCGAACGCGAAGAGCAACAGCTCTTGAACCCAACACGCGCCCTTTCCACTCTGCGAACGCGACCTGCCCGCACTCGAACGCGAAGTACTAACCTCCAGTATTCCGCGAACGCGAGGCCTCGTACGCGAACGCGAAGGCCAAACTCAGACCACTCAAAAATCCTTCTACGCGATCGCGGCTGACCCCATGCAATCGGGAAGACCAATTTCGTCTGCAACAGCTGAACAGTTTTCTGCATTAATCCAACACCAACACTAGCCCGATTGGCCACCCGAAACTCACCCGAGGCCCCCGGGACCTCAACCAAAAGCACCAACACATCCTAAAACCTCATTCCAACTTGTTCCAATCATCAAAACACCTCAAATAACACCAAATCCATCAATTCACATCGAATTCAAGCCTAAGTTTTCTAAAAACTTCCGAAATACGCTTTCGATCAAAAACCCAACCAAACCACGTCCGAATGACCTGAAATTTTGCACACACATCCCAAATCACATACAGAAGCTAAAACAACTCTCAGAATTCCATTCCGACCTTGGGATCGGAATTCGCCAAAATACTAACTTCGCCAATTCAAGCCTAATTCTACACCGAACCTCCAAAACCAATTCCGATCACACTCCTAAGTCACAAATCACCTCCTGAAGCTAACCGAACCATCGGAAATCACATCCGAGCCCTCTAACTCATAAGTCAACATCCGGTTGACTTTTCCAACTTAAACCTTCTTAAAAGAGACTAAGTGTCTCATTTCTTACCAAATCCAATCCGAGCGCAAACTAAACAACTTGATCACACAAAATACGGATAACGAAGCATAAAGAAGCAAAAATGGGGGAAAGGAGCGGTAACTCATGAGATGACTGGCCGGGTCGTCACATGTCTGTTATTAGAGACAATATTACAAGTTTAACTCATCAATATATACTTCAGTTAATTTATGCATGTGATTACACACTCAAGAAAATTAATTATAATATTAATTCTATATTTAGTATAGAATCGAACGGTTACTACAGTTTCATTCATCATCTATATCTAAATATTTTTAATTAATATTAAGATCACTTCTTAGTATGTACATATTTTAAGTCTGAATCCATTACAAAAGGATATAATAAACAATGTATGTAACTAGTGAGACAAAAATAATATAATATAAATTTCATTAAAATAAAACACATGATAACAATTTACATGTTTGCTAGGACATCCATATACCAATCGAACATTAACTCTTGCTCATATACGCTAAAAGGTGCACTAGGCCAAACATCATGATAAATCTCAGTTAAAATTTCACCCCCAAGGCTCTCGAAGAGAGTCCGCTAAAATTGCTAATGCTTCCCAATCAGTAATTTGTATGTATTTAGCCAATTCAGCTCTTTTTATCTTAAAGAGGTGTACATGTTCAGGAACGGAAACATCAGGGCCCATCTTACATTCCTTAACTCCCTAAATTTCTTTTCTCTTTCCCTTCGTTCAGCCCTTCGATCCCTTAACTCATTTTGTCTCGCCCTTGGAATATTCCTGATGACTTCATGCTCCAAGTCTGAATCATTATAGAAATAAGTCCTACGACGACGTAAGAATGGCTACAACCATGCAATGTGACAACACATATCACAATTACTAGTAGAAGGATATTAATTTAAGGGATTAAGACTAACCAAAAAATTTTATTTAATAAAACAAGAGTTATGTACTGTCAACAAATGTATATTAATTATAAAACAAATCTGGAAATAACCTTATTTTGCTTCTGTGTTTTCCAACTTTGAACAAGATTTTTGAGAAAGTACAATATCCAATATACAGAAAGTATATCTGGTCATGATTGTACAAGTGTTTAAGATTGTACCAGTGACCTACGCTCACAGTCCTTAAACATTTTTAAATGGAATGGTTTGTCAACATTCACTCTTCAGTTTTAGGAATGTATATGCTAATCTTAGTTGGTCACGTGAAGTAAATCGGTCAACTTCATTGAACCAGAGGTTCTTCCATAAAATAAAAACAAAGTATCACTTAACAAGGAATCCTTGTGACAAATAAAGATCCTATCCCACTTTAAAGAGGAAAATATCATCACTGCCGCCACAATCTATATCTATATATTATTAAAAGGAGAGGAAAAAGTCCTCTTCTTAAGTCAACTGGCAGCCTAAAAAAATGTCACATGGAATAATTGGTTACTAATTAGTTATTTAGTTTATAATTAGTTATTGGTTACTTATTTTTGAATTTAAATACATATCAAAAAAATAATAAAATATAATAAAAACTACCATATATATTAATTGGTTACTTTATTTGGATTAATAAACATAGTTATCTTATAATTAAATATAATAAAAAAAACGAAAAATAAATATATAAAAAATAACTACCCATTCAAATTGGGTGGGAGTAGTTTCAAGTTTGAGTTTTTAAATTATTTTAAAATAAAAAAGAAATTAAAAAAAATATT
>NW_017678003.1:0-25142 GCF_001879085.1 Nicotiana attenuata
GACAGTTTCATCCTCCCAGCGGACTTTTGTGATTTCTTGATTTATGAAGTGGAACTATAAAGGGTGCCGATTATTTTTGGGGTAGACATTTTCCTTGCTATGGGGAAGGCTCTTGATGATGTGGAAGTGTCACGCCCCAAACCTTGAGAGGCGTGGCTGGCACCTGGTGCCAAACTGGCTCGAGCGAACCGCTCTATAACTCATTCATTCCTTTTGTAACTATCATGGGCCCACATGGCCACGACTCATAATGGACAACTTGTAAGTGGGAAAACACTGTATCACTAAACACTTTTTCTTAAAACATGAATACATATATGCCGTCAAGGCCTTTGACATACTGTACAAGATGAACCTCTGTCTACATAGCCTCTAAGATTACTTGACATCAATGGGACAGGGTACCTGTTAGAACTCTGTATCAAAAATCAGTAAATGAACAGACATTAGTTTAAAAAACCAAAGCAGAGAAAATTCAGAGCCCACAAGTTTCTTGTGTTTCCTTAAGGAATTTAATCCCCTCACAATCCCCAAGGTTGCGGATTAATTCCTCCCAGGATAGAACGAAATAACTATTCTGTGATAGCGGCACCTCAAATCACAGAATTTCGGCGAACTCAAACGGCGGAGCAAACCACACAAAATGCTTACGTTTTGTTTTTGGAAAAACAATGCAGAATGCAGAAGTTTGAGGGGAGAGATTTTAGATTTTTTGGTGGTGGTAAATGAGGCTAAGCCTCTCTATTTATAGCCACAGAAGTTGAGTCTCAACAGGTGCATAGGTGCCTGTTCATAAATAAGGTGTCTCTTCAGCAGATTTATTTAAAATTCTGTTGAACGGAAAGTTTGGTCGCGAACTCGACCGTTGGAAAATGATTCCGCAATATTTTTTCCGCGAAAAAATATTAGAAAAGAAAATATTAAATAATGGAAAGGAAAATAAATTTGGTCCAAAAGTTATCAATCAATCATATCAATTGACCAAATCCGAATCCAAATCTAAAGCCGAAGCCGAAGCCGAGCCGAGAGAGCGGCAACGACGACGGTGCGAGGCACCACTTCTTCTTAACTCTTTAAGAGCTAGAAGATGTACTTCTCTATATAAGCACAAAGATTTTCTTTCCTTCTTCCAATGAGGGACAAAGTGCATTAGTAAAATAAACTAATTCAAAAATTCATTTCCCTCCATTTCTTTTCCCACCATTTTTCATTCACACCTCATTTGTTATTACTAACAAAACTCAACAATCCCCCACATGAATGGGGAATGGCTATCCGAAACAAATATGCATGAAAAACTGTGTGTGATTCGCAAGTAAGGATTAATTGCATCTGGATAAGTAGGTTTCCCTTTGAACTTTCCGTAGTGAACATATGTCGGATATACTCGATCAATCGGTAGATTTGATATCTTTGAACTGTCGAACATTGGTGTATACCTAGACAGCCATATGTTACACAATCAACCCTTAACCATCTTTGGTTCTCATTGTTGTGTTCGTTTCAGCCATGAACACCGCCTGGTTTCATAAGTGCGTAGAGAACTGGCCTTACAACATTCTCCTTGAAGCGGCTTACACTTCACACTCATATAGGTGATTCCTAAACATGTTATCCGGTAGATACACTATTTGATATACCCCGTATCAAACTTAGAAACCATTAAAAAGTCCTAACGCTTTATCCTTGGTACTTGAACATTGTCTTCCTCATGAGAATGGACCAAAATTTTATTTGACAATGTTGAACCGTAACTAATGACTTTGTTTGATCTCCTTGAACCTAGATCTTGGGATCTCCAGTCTTCTACATAGAGTTATCGCCATAGTGACTTGTCCTCGGCCCTAGTCCCATTCCCTTTGATGATTTCTCAACCGCCTCTCTAGGTAGGACTTTTGTAAGCGGATCCGATACATTATCTTTTGACTTTACATAGTCAATTGTGATAATTCCACCAGAGAGTAGTTGTCTAACGGTATTATGCCTTCGTCGAATGTGACGAGATTTCCCGTTATACATAACGCTCCCAGCCCTTCCTATTGCTGCTTGACTGTCGCAATATATGCATACAGGTGCCAAAGGTTTGGGCCAAAATGGAATGTCTTTTAAGAAATTCCGGAGCCATTCAGCTTCTTCACCGGCCTTGTCTAAAGCTATAAACTCAGACTCTATTGTAGAGCGAGCGATGTATGTCTGCTTGGACGACTTCCAAGACACTGCTCCTCCACCAATGGTAAAAACGTATCCACTTGTGGATTTTGATTTCGTTGATTCGGTGATCCCATTTGCATCACTATATCCCTCAACAACTGCGGGATAGTTATTGTAATGCAATGCATAGTCTTGAGTATATTTCAAATATCCCAGAACTCGCTTCATTGCTATCCAATGAGCTTGGTTGGGATTACTTGTGTATCGACTAAGCTTACTTATTGCATAAGCTATATCAGGTCCCAACACTCGAGCATATTCCAATTGAGATTTGCTTTGACCTTTGTTCTTTACAAGAGTATGGTTTAAATCAATTGGCGTTTTTGCTTCTTTAAAGTCCAAATATTTGAACTTTTCAAGAACCATTTTAATATAATGAGATTGAGACAAAGCTAGACCTTGAGGAGCCCGAAAGATCTTAATTCCCAAAATTAAATCGGCAACTCCTAAGTCTTTCATATCAAACTTACTAGTAAGCATGCGTTTAGTAACATTTATGTTAGCAATGTCATTACTCATTATCAACATATCATCCACATATAAACAAACAATGACTATTTGATTTGGAGTATTCTTAATGTAAACACATTTGTCACACTCATTGATCTTGAAACCATTTGACAACATTGTTTTGTCAAATTTCGCATGCCATTGTTTTGGTGCTTGTTTTAGTCCGTAAAGTGACTTAACAAGTCGACATACCTTATTTTCTTTTCCGGTAACTACAAACCCTTTAGGTTGTTCCATATAGATTTCTTCCTCTAAATCTCCATTTAAGAAGGCTGTCTTTACCTCCATATGATGGATTTGAAGGCCATACACGGTGGCTAATGCTATTAACACACGGATAGATGTAATCCTTGTTACCGGCAAGTATGTGTCAAAGTAATCAAGACCTTCTCGTTGTCTAAACCCTTTAACAACTAATCTTGCTTATATTTATCAATAGTACCATCAGCTTTCATTTTTCTTTTGAAAATCCATTTAGAACCCAAAGGTTTATTTCCCGGAGGAAGATCAACCAATTCCCAAGTAGGATGAATTAATATGGATTCTATCTCACTATTGATTGCCTCTTTCCAATATTGTGCTTCCGAGGAAGACATTGCTTCTTTGAACGTTTGAGGCTCATTTTCCAATAAGAATGCTAGAAAATCTGGTCCAAAGGAAGTGGCTGTCCTTTGACGTTTACTACGTCTTGGATTTTCCTCATCAAACGTACTTTCCTTTGCTTCTTTTCGAGGTCGCTTAGATTTTTCATTAGACGACTCACATTCCATTTTATACGGATAAATATTCTCAAAAAATTCAGCATTATCCGATTCAATTATCGTATTAATATGAATGTCGGGATTTTCTGATTTATGAACCAGAAACCGGTATGCCTTACTATTTGTTGCATATCCTACGAAAACACAATCAACGGTTTTTGGTCCAATTTTTACCCTTTTGTATTTAGGAACTTGCACTTTAGCCAAACACCCCCACACTTTAAAATATTTTAAGTTAGGTTTCCTTCCTTTCCATTTTTCATATGGAATGGATTGTGTTTTGCTATGGGGAACTCGATTCAGTATTTGATTAGCTGTAAGAATAGCTTCCCCCCACAAGTTCTGAGGTAAACCAGAACTTATTAATAAGGCGTTCATCATCTCCTTTAATGTTCTATTCTTTCTTTCTGCAATTCCATTAGATTGCGGTGAGTAAGGGGCAGTTGTTTGGTGAATAATGCCATTTTCCAAACATATTTCTTCAAAAGGAGATTCATATTCCCCGCCTCTATCACTTCTTATCATTTTGATCTTTTTGTTTAGTTGCGTTTCAATTTCATTTTTGTATTGCTTGAATGTATCAATTGCTTCATCTTTACTATTAAGTAAGTAAATATAGCAATATCTAGTACTGTCGTCAATGAAAGTTATGAAATACTTTTTCCCACTGCGAGTTGGTATTGACTTCTTGTCGCAAATATCTGTGTGAATTAAGTCTAAAGGATTTGAATTCCTTCAACTGACTTATAAGGATGCTTAACATACTTTGATTCCACACATATTTGATATTTCGAGTTATTGCATTCAAACTTAGTTAATACTTCCAAATTAATCATTTTTCGCAAAGTTTTGAAGTTGACGTGGCCTAAACGTTCATGCCATAAATTATTTGACTCAAGCAAGTAAGAAGAAGCTAAAATTTTATTCATATCAATGGCAATTACATTGAGTTTGAAAAGGCGCTCAGTCAGGTAACTTTTTCCTACATACATTTCACTCTTACTAACTACAACCTTGTCAGAAACAAAAACACACTTAAAGCCATTCTTGACTAGAAGTGATGTTGAGACTAAATTCTTCCGCATTTCAGGAATATGAAGAAAATCATTTAGAGTCACAATCTTGCCAGAAGTCATCTTCAAAGCTATCTTGCCCGTTCCTTCAATTTTTGCAGTAGCGGAATTTGTCATAAAAACTGTCTCGTTGGGTCCAGCGGGAGCATAAGAAGTAAACAACTCCTTGTTAGCACAAACATGTCGAGTTGCTCCCGAATCAATCCACCATTCTCTAGGATTTCCGACTAGGTTGCATTCTGAAAGCATGGCACATAAATCGTCTATTTCATCATTCTTCTCAATCATGTTTGCTTGACTTTTCTTCTTGTCCTTCTTTGATGCACGACATTCAGCAGCTTTGTGTCCAACCTTTCCACAGTTGTGGCAATTACCTATGAATTTCTTCTTGCTTGGGTAATTCTTTGGTCCAGACGACTTCTTTCTCTTTTTACTCATTGAAGCTTCCTCAACAATATTTGCACCCATTATTATTAAAATTCCACGAGACTTCTTCTCAGCAGCCTTGTTGTCCTCTTCAATCCGTAGACGAACAAGGTCTTCAAGCGTCATCTCCTTGCGTTTATGTTTCAAGTAATTCTTAAAGTCCTTCCACAGCGGAGGCAGCTTTTCAATAAATGCCGCAACTTGAAACGCTTCATTTATGACCATATCTTCAATCATAAATTTATAAATTAGTAAAATAATCAATATATTGAATAACAATATTGACTCGATTTATACCTTCAGCAAGGAGGTCATGAACAATAACTTGCAATTCTTGGACTTGCGTTATGACAGATTTACCGTCAACCATTTTGAAATCAAGAAATTTGGCGGCCACAAACTTCTTTAGTCCAGCATCTTCAGTCTTGTACTTATTTTCAAGAGCATTCCACAATTCTCTTGATGTTTTCATGACGCTATAAATATTGTACAAGCCGTCTTCCAAGCAACTTAAAATATAATTTTTACATAAGAAGTCAGAATGCTTCCATGCCTCAGTGACCACAAATCGCTCATTTTCAGGAGTTTCTTCTCCCAGAACTGGAACGTCTTCGCTAATAAAGCGCTGTAAACTGAGTATGGTCAGGTAGAAGAACATTTTCTGCTGCCAACGCTTAAAGTCCACACCGAAAAACTTTCCGGGTTTTTCTGCCGGTGCCATCGCCGGTGCAGGAGTTGTGCGACTTGAAGACTCAGTTGTCGTTGCAGCAGTAGTCCCAACAGAACCATTCTGTTGTTCCGCACTCGTTGTCATTTTTTCTGTAAAAGAAATTGACAAACAGAATTAGTATATCGGTGAAGTTTTTATATCTTCAAACTGAATACAAACAACCAAGTTTTTATATCTCGGATTGAGCAGAAAGTCACAAAGACTTTAATCTAAAAAAGGAGTAGAAAATCCGAAGATTTTAATCTCCAAATCGGGAGTAGAAAATCAATAAGATTTTAGTTGGAAAAAGATTCGCAATATTTTTTCCGCGAAAAAAATATTAGAAAAGAAAATATTAAATAATGGAAAGAAAAATAAATTTGGTCCAAAAAATTATCAATCAATCATATCAATTGACCGAATCCGAATCCGAATCCAAGCGAGCGACGACGACAGCACGAGGCACCACTTCTTCTTAACTCTTTAAGAGCTAGAAGATGTGCTTCTCTACATAAGCACAAAGATTTTCTTTCCTTCTTCCAATGAGGGACAAAATGCATTAGTAAAATAAACTAATTCAAAATTTCATTTCGCTCCATTTCTTTTCCACCATTTTCTATTCACACCTCTTTTGTTATTACTAACAAAACTCAACAGTTAGTACAGTAATTAGGAGTTAGTTATACTGTAGAAGTATAAATACACTGTGCACTCTGTAAAAACATACGCCTGTATCATTTCCTTCTTTTTCTAAATACATAAATATGTTTCTCTTGAGTGTGGCCTTCATCTGCATGTCGTCTTCCTCAAGCTCGATTTCCAGATCTATGGCAGCTAACACATATAACAATATCAAATCATTAGTACTATAAAATTTCATGAAAACTATAAGTTTGCTAATATTACCATCATAAATCCATAACACTATATGTTCTTTCGATAAATAATTTTTATACCCAAAAATATTATCATACCAAACTCCTACTATCACAGACGTATTGAACTTAATATCATGTGTATATATCTCAGCCTTTACGAGTGGTTATATCTCGATCAGGGTGGGTAGCTAGCTTCTTATAAACATTGTCCGTCTACGAACAATGAATTTAATTGGTCAAGTTGAATTAAAATGAACCAAAAATTTTATGTTCTCTTTAGTATATCCTTATATGGCATTTATTCTTTCATATAAACTATTGCATCATAACATTAGGCTTATCCTAGTCAAACATTATCACTTATCCTAATTGATATTCTATTATATATGTTCCTAGAATTGTTAGATCAATTTTCTTTTAGTAGATCTGAGACAAAATCTAAAGTTGGCAAAATTGAATGTTACTAAAGGTTTGAGAGGGATAAACTTGATATTTTGAACAAATTAATTGGGCAGAAGAAATGGAAAAGTACGACATAAACCTAAAGGTTGGTAGGAAAAATAAGTTTTACGTCCATATTTTGATCTTGGGTTGATAAATTGTATAACAACCAATCGTCGAGCTTATATTATGTGTGCCCACTGCCCACAGTGATAGAGACACTCTTTACCGAGAGGTGTCACTGTTTGAGAAAATAAATGCTAAACTAATTAATGATGAGTTAAAGGGTGAATCTTAGTTGAACTTACTAAATTTTAGATAAAATAAAATAAAGCTTTTGTATAACGAGTAGAGTTCAGGAGCATTAAATAGCGGACTTAATTTGTTATGACTAACAATAGCAGAAATGCAGAATAAATGTAAGCAATGACAAAGATTATAATGGGAAAGGAACTATCACCCAATGATTATATGATTGGGATATTCTTTTTCTCTAACGGTGGCGTGGAAAAGCGAGAGATCCAAAAATGTATATGGGATCTTGAGATTTATGGATAAAGGTTAGGCAACATGTACTTGAATAAATGAATAAGACAACTCCTTCATATATTCTTCTTTCAACTTTTACAATATGTTCCGGTTCGAAAAGGCAGATCCCTATCTCTTCCTATTTATAAGGGACATTCCTCAAAAACCCTAAAAAGTACAGCATAAAGAATATCCAAAGGAATATTCTTTATGTCCACTTCTAAAATAAGTTACCGTTACTATCATATCTCAACTACCCGCTTCTGGCGTCAGCCTTTATGGGGACGACCTTCAGTCGTTGTGTTGTGGTCGATCCCGTCATTTGTCTTGCTTATCCATTACCGTAGTTACCAAATTTGGACCTATACAGTTAGTCCCTCTCTTGTTGAGGGCGTAGCCCTGCACGTCCTCGATAAGCGGACATCATTCATTTTCGTCGTGGGAAAATTTGGCTATTAAATCACGCCGGACCGACCAAGATCGAGAGAACGACACAACCAGCGGAATCGCGATTGGTATGGTTACCATGATGTGACGTCACTGCCACGCGCGTCATCATTACGCATTTTCCCGAGACAGCATCTGCGTGCTTGTCGCTTTTGGTTTTCGTGCCATTGACAATCCTTCGCTTCGATTCTCGCACCACCCAACCTTATAAATAGATGAGGGTTTAGTTTTTCCAGAAGTTTCCGCCATTTCTTTCCTTGCATGTACATTATCTTTTTTCGATCCTATTTGTCAGTTCTCGTTATCAGCTCTGTTTCTGCGATTTTGTTTCTCACCTTCCTATTTAGTCATCACCTCTTTCTTTAGGTTTAATAACACACCTTTTGTTGTCGAGATGTCCCGAAACCTTTGCATACATGATGAAGTTTCCGACGCCACTCCGTTGTCGGTGGCTCCTCCTTCCGATAGTGAGGATCTCGTGGCTGAGGAGGGTGAGAGTTTTCCTACCATAGAAGAGATACTTCCCAGAAACCCCTTATCTAGAAGCGATTTCCATAAGGAACCCGCTCTTTCTCCCGTTCCGGTGATCTCTGAAACCGGGCCGTCTCATATAGATGAACTTCGATCTACCGTATTCGGTCTCACGTCGAGATGGTTCCAGCTGGGGGCGACATCGTGAAGGTCCATAGACCTGGGTACTGTGCTTCTTATGTTTATCCTTTCGTAATTGGCTATACTCTCCCTTTTCTTCCACTGGCGGAGGAGTTCTGTCGGTTTTACAACGTCTGCCCGGCACAGCTGTCTCCGTATTTGTATAAAACTTTTCTGATGCTGACAAAGTACGTGGAGCTGGCTGGTTGTGAGGTCGACATCCACCACCTATTACATTTGTTTTCACCAAGCTTTCACAGAGGCACCATGATACATCTGCGACATCGCGGGGCCAGGGGGCTGATAGTTGGAATTGATGACAAGGTGAGCCGGAAGTTTTGGCACAAGTACTTTTTTATCAAAACGGAGCACTTGGTGTCGGACCCTGCTGGATTTCCTGAGCAGTGGAATCATAATCGTAGGTGTTGATGGCATACGCTTGTTATCTACTTTCATCATTTTTTATTTTTATTCATTTGTGATTTTTCTGTGTAGCTGAGAGGCGTGCACCCTTTCCCATCGTCGGCATTGAGGATTGGGTAGCTCGCGTGTTACCTCACATGGTGGGGATTCGCGATTGGGCGGTTTTCTACAAACGCTTTGGACCGAAGGTTCCGTATAATAAGTGTTACTTTTGTTTCGATCTTCAGCTGTTTGCCGTCATTTGTTGATACGACCTTTGTGGTGACAGGTCGACGGGTTTCCAAAAAGAAAGCTCCAGTGCCGGCATTTTGCCAGGCCATTTGCATCTGTAGGGATGTAATTTACTTTGGCTGAGTCCGCCCGCGTAGGTCGTACTCAAACTTGATCAATAAGGGACCTCCCCTCCTCGGGATGTCGTTGTACGGGACGAGATCTCTTCCCGTCCTGTCTACCACCTCATAGATGAGTCCTCCAACGGGGAGGAGTCGCCATCGAGAAAGAGGAGGAGGGTGGAGCTCGAGAAGGCCGTCGCCACCAGCATTGAAAAGAAGAAGGTCGTTGCTTCGAGAGTGGCGTCCTCGCCTATGTTGGACGCAGGGGCCGTTTTTATGGCGGATGCTATTACGGCGGGGAGGTCCCCTAGGGCCGAGGGGACATGCCAAGGAGGGGAACCTGTACGGGCTGCTGAAGGTGGCGCGTCGTCGGCTGCCGGAGGGGATGGAGTGATGCTCGCGGAGGACGATGGTTCAGGCTTGGACATCGATCCTGAAGAGGTGCGGGCCTTTTTGGAGAGAAATACCCGCGTGGAGGTGAGGACGGAGGGTCCTAACCGACACATAATCATTCCCATGGGTTACGATCTTTTGGCGAACTCTAAGCAGGTCGTGTCATCCTTTGCTCCCTTGTGCGCCGCTTCTGAGAATTCGGCGCTTCAGGCGATGAGTGACGCGGAGCTATCGCGAAGTATTTCTGGCATGGCTTTGCGAGTAAGTGTTTTTTCTAATCCTGTTAGGATTTGTTTTGCATGTGTAATCTACTTATGCTGACTTTCTTTCCTCTGCATGTTAGACTCTCTTTATGGAGATCGAGCGCGACAGGAGGGATGAGCGAAGGACGACCGTTATTAAGAAGGTGGCCTCCAAGTACAAAGAGTACCGCCCCAAGCACCGTGCATTGGCCGATGCCTTCACTCAAGATAGCAATTTTCAGCTGTTTCGCGACGGGCTTAAGAAGAAAGAGGAAGAGTTGGCGCAAAAAGTCGAAGAGCTGAAAGAGTAGGATGATGAGCTGATGAAGGCCATAGGTCGATGTAGTGAACTTGAGGCGGCTCTTAAGGCCAAGGATGATGAGATCCAGGTGAGCAAGGGGGTAATGGCCGAGAACGCCGTTCTTCAGGTGCGGGTGACCACCTTAACTGCTGAGCTTGGGTGAAGGGAAGCGGAGGCTGCCGATCTGAGGGGTGAGTTGAGCGTTAAGGCTGATGAATTGGCTCGTGCCCAAAAGGGCAGGGTGGCTGCCGTATCTGAAGTAGCAGCCCTAGACAATGCCCTCCGTGTTTGTAGATCTGAACGGGATAATGAGGTAGAGACGTCGGCGCTCAAGGTGGCGAGGTTAGAAGAGCGGATCCAAGATCTGGAGGCGGAGTTGTCCAGATTGAACGAACAGGTTGTTGCTTTGAAGGCAGAGGAAGTGCGACGGCAATCGCAGACATCCACGTCTCATACTTCTGTTGATCCCGTCGTGCCGCGGGAGTTGTATGAGATGTGGGTTCATGCCGAGTCTCAGCTTGATGTGTACAAGTCCTGAAGGCTAATGGGAAGGTTTCCGAGGCAGAATTCGAGGGTGTTCGTGTTAAAGCACGTGCAGCACCTGAAGCCTGTGGTTATGATCCCGGTACGCCTGGCGGGGACGATGTCGATGATGATGCGGACAGGCTCGCCTCCGATTCTTGGTATAACGAGGAGTATGCCGTGGGGGATGATGCAGCGTAGGGCCATTGTATTTATTTAATTTTGCATTGCTATTTTTGTGAGGGCGTCTTTGAGCCCTTTGTAAAAAGTTTTTGTAATATAACAGTTGTAATGGAATGATTACCTTTTTGCTATGTACCTCCGAATTGTTATTTTTGTTTGCTTTTCGGCCCTGGCTTTCCGGCCGCTTGTGTGTAATGTTTTGGCGTAGTCGATCATAGATCTTAGTAACTCGAGCGAGGTCGAGTGTAAAGTAATTCGAGCGAGGTCGAATGTTAAGTGATTCGAGCGAGGTTGAATGTTAAAAAATTCGAGCGAGGTCGAATGTTAAGTGATTCGAGCGAGCTCGAATGTTTAAGTAATTCGAGCGAGGTCGAGTGTTTGAGTGATTCAAGTGAGGTCTAATGTTTAAGTAATTCGAGCGAGGTCGAATGTTTGAGTGATTCGAGCGAGGTCGAATATTTGAGTGATTCTAGCGAGGTCGAATGTTAGATGCAAAAAACGACGGAGAGTAGCATGTTGCTTTATTTCACTCATTGGAGAATATCTTGGTGGAGAGTACAAAATGCTGCTTTATTTCATTCACTGGAGAATATTTTACATGTACGTTTCATACATTTATTGGAGAAGTTTCCATGTATCTAGTCCCTTCATCGTTCGGCCTGGAGAAACAATCGGCAGGCGGGGCGATGAATTATACTTTGAACTTCGAGACGTCCCCTTCGTCGCCTCGTTAAAAACCTCCCCAGGAAAACCCAATTGGGACAAAACTCGGGTGAGGGGAAAAGAGTACAACTTGAGGGGCATCCTTTCTCAGAAGTTGAAGTATTTGAGGTGGGCGACATTCCAATTGTTTTGTAGTGGTTATCCTTCTATTATTTCTAGTTGGAATGCTCCTTTGCCGGCTGCTGCTGTGATTTTGTATGGCCCGTCCCATTTGGTTCCTAGTTTGTCTTCTTTCGGGCCTTTGCTCGCTTGTGTTTTGGCTTTGAGAACATAGTCTCCGACTTTGAGTGGTCGTATTTTGGCCTTTCTGTTGTAATACCTTTCTACTTGTTGTTTTTGGGCTACCATTCTTACGTAAGCCATGTCTCTTCGTTCTTCTGCCTCGTCGAGGTCTTGTCTTCTATTCTCATTGTTGTTTTGTCCGTTTTCATTAGAGTATCTCAGGCTAGGCTCTCCGACCTCAACAGGTATCATGGTGTCAGTCCCGTAGACTAGTGAATATAGCGTTTGCCTGTGCTTGTTTTCGGCGTGGTGCAATAAGCCCATAGTACCTCTGGTAGCAATTCTGGCCATAACCCTTTAGCGTCATCGAGCTTTTTCTTTAAGATGTTCAATATTTTCTTGTCTGAGGATTCGGCCTGACCGTTGCCGGCAGGATGGTATGGCGTGGAGAGTATTCTCTTGATGTGCCATTTTTCGAAGAACTAGGTGGTCTTTTTGCCGGTGAATTGGGGTCTATTGTCACAGCTGATTTCTTTAGGGATGCCAAAACGGCATATGATGTTCTTCCATATGAAGGCGATGACTTCCTGTTCTCGAATTTGGGTGAACGTACCTGCTTCCACCCATTTGGAAAAGTAGTCAGTTAAAACTAAAAGGAAACGTATCTTACCTCGCCCTGCTGGGAGGGGTCCGACGATGTCCATTCCCCAATTGATGAACGGCCATGGCGAAGTGATAGAGTGGAGGTGTTCGCCTGCTTTATGTATCATAGGTGCGTATTTTTGGCACTGCTCGCATCTCTTGACATAATCTGCGGCTTCCTTTTTCATAGTGGGATAGTAATATCCTGCCCGAATGAGGCATCTGACGAGGGCTCTATATCCTTTATGGGCACCGCAATGACCTTTATGTATTTCTTCGAGCACGCGTATTGTTTGATTCGGACCTAGGCATTTCGCCAAGGAGCCCCCGAACGTTCTCTTGTATAGGTCCTGGTTTATGATGCTATACCTGGCCGCTTGCATTCGAAGCTTTTTGGCTTCCTTTTTGTTTCGTAGGAGTACTCCCTCTTGTAAATATGTCATGATGCGGTTGTGCCAGTCCCAATTTAAATTTATGGAATGTACCTCAAGTTGGTCTATTGACGAGTGGATGAAGGTGAACACATTCTCCTTAGTGATATTTTTTGTGGCTATTGCTAATTTGGCGAGAATATCTGCCTCGATGTTTGCGCTCGAGGTATCTGGTCGAGTCGACATTTATCGAACTCTGGCAGCAGTTTATGAATTTCTGCCTGGTACTTTTGCAGCCTTTGTTCTTTGATTTGGAAAGTCCCTGTAACTTGGTTGATGACGAGTTGCGAGTCGCATCTGAGGATGACCCGTCTTGCGCCATATTTGAGAGCTAGTTTTAATCCTGCAATTACGGCCTCATACTTGGCCTCATTGTTAGTCATATCGGGGCATCGTATGGATTGGCGTATAACTTCGCCTGTTGGGACTTCGAGTACGAGTCCCAGTCCTGATCCCGACGCATTGGATGCGCCGCCGGTTTAAAGGACCCAAAGGTCGGGCTGCCCAGGGGAAGTACGATAAGCTTCTTGCTCGACCTCGGGCATTATTTTGGCACTGAAATCGGCGACGAAATCGGCGAGTACCTGCGATTTTATCGCTGTTCGCGGCTGATATATTATATCATGCTTGCTCAATTCTATGGCCCGCTAAGCCAGTCTTCTCGACAGTTCGGGTTTATGTAGGATGCTCCGCAGGGGGAAGGTCGTTACTACCAATGTGGGACGACACTAAAAGTAGGGTATAAGCTTTCTTGAAGCTATGACCAGTGCTAAAGCCAATTTTTCGAGGTGGGGGTACCTCATTTCGGTGTCGACCAGGGTTTTGCTAATATAATAAATTGGAGACTGCGTACCTTTATTTTCGCGGACCAATACTGCACTTACTGCGACTTCTGGGACGACCAAGTAGGTTAGGAGGCGCTCGCCAGGTTCTGCTTTGGGGAGCAGTGGAGGCGAGGACAAGTATGCCTTTAGTTCTCTCAAGGCCTCGATGCATTCCGAATTCCATTGGAGATGTCTTTTTTCGGCACGTTGAAGAATTTATGGCACATGTCGGATGATCGTGAGATGAATCTCGACAGGGCGGCTATACGGCAAGTCAGTTTTTGCACCTGTTTCTTGCTGGTCAACACTTCAGGTATCCCTTCAATGGCTTTGATCTGGTCTGGATTGACTTTGATGCCTCTTTGTGATACCAAGAAACTGAGAAATTTGCCAAAGGTTACACCGAAGGCACATTTTTCGGGGTTCAGTTTCATGCCGTACCGCCTTAATATATCGAAGGCCTCTTTAAGGTGGTCGATGTGATCTTCTTTCCTTTTTGACTTGACCAGCATGTCGTCGATGTAGACTTTCATTGTCTTGCCGAGTTGGTTTTTGAACATCTTGGTGACCAACCTTTGGTATGTTGCTCTTGCATTCTTTAACCTGAACGGCAAGACTTTGTAACAATACGTTCCCTGATGGGTGATGGAAGTAGTTTTCTCCCGATCCTCCTCCTCCATGAGGATTTGGTTGTAACCTGAGTAGGCATCCAAGAAGCTTAACAATTCGTGCCCTGCTGTTGTATCGATGGGTTGGTCGATGTGAGGCAAGGGGAAGGAGTCTTTTGGGCATGCTTTATTTAGGTTTGTGAAATCTACGCACATCCGCCATTTCCCATTTTTCTTTTTTACCATGACCACATTGACGACCCATTGGGGATATTTTGATTCCCGGATAGAACCGTTGGCGAGCAGCTTATCTACTTCATCACAGACAGCCTCGTTGATTGCGGTGTAGAATTTTCTCCTTATTTGCCGCATTGGTGGATAGAGTGGGTCGACGTTCAGCTTGTGGGTGGCAACGTCTTTCGGGATGCCTTCCATAGATGCATGGGAGGAAGCGAACAAATCGGCATTATCAACTAAAAACTTGTGAAATTTACCTGGTCTTGAGAGTTTATGTCCGATGTAAGCCTTTTTGTTGTCGTCGCTGCTATCCAGTTGAACGGGATCAAGATCTTCTATCGTTGATTCATCAGCTTCTACGGTGTCGGGGTCCCTGATGACGTCTGTTTGCACGTCGGGTCCGATCCTCGACTTCGGTGATTGCTATGCTTCTGAGTGTGCTCCTTTTAGCTGTTGGGTGTATGTGCAGTCTTGGGCGATGCGATAGCATTCTTGGGCGGTGCATTGTTCGCCTCGGATGATGAATATCCCCAGTGGAGTAGGGAATATTATTTCTTGATATAGGCTTGACGGTATGGCTCATATGGCGTGAATCCATGGCTGCCCTATGATGGCGTTGTAAGCTGTATCCTGGTTCATGACGTGGAACGTTGTTTCCAGGGTGACACCCCCGGCCAAAACAGGCAGCGTTATCTCCACGGAGGTTCGCTCAACTGCATTATTAAAACCTGTTAGCGTTATGCAATGCGGTACTATCTTGTCTTCGAGTCTCATTTGTATGAGGACTCGAGGGTGGATAATACACGTGCCATTTCCGTCGTCTACCATTATTCTTTTCACATTAGTATCTGAAATACGTAAAGTAATAACAAGAGCATCGAAATGAGGGAAAGTCAAACCGTCGGTATCTGACTTATCGAAGATGATACTGTCTCCGAAGTCGTCGTACCGTTCGTGAGTGATCGACCGCTTGAGTTTGTGTGTGGTGGTGAACTTCACATGGTTGATCGCTGCTTCATCGCCTCCGCTGACAATCATTTGGATGGTGCGAGCAGGGGAGGGTGGCTTTGGAGGTCCCTGGTGTTGTTCTCATCCGCGACCGAAGTTGGCTCGTCCACGGTCGCTCATCAGTTCCCTCAGGTGCCCTTGGTTCAGCATGTTTACTAACTCTTCCCGTAGAGCTATGCAGTCCTGAATTTTGTGACCCCGCTCCTGGTGGAATTCGCAGAGGATGCTCAACTTTCGTGTACTTGGGTCGGACTTCATCTTTTGTGGCGATTTCACCTTTGTGCCAAGCTTTTCTAGTGCGTACACTATTTCTGAAGGGGAAACACAAAAATTGTGAGCGGATAAGAGTTGAGGCATACCTCTTTCGTTTCGTTGAGTCCCTGTTTGCGGCCTGGGCGGCCCTTCGGCATGTCGGGGAGACGGTGGTACGGTTGTTCTGACGTAGGGCTGATGTCTTTCTCGGTTGAGACGGGGACCTGGTTGATCTCTCTGACCGTCGTTACGACGATCTTTTCTCGATTCTGTTTGAACTGATGTCAGCCATTGAGTCGGGCCGTTAAGGTCGTCCTCGTCAGCTTTTACCTCGGCGCAATAGGCCTTGTGGATTTCTTCCCAAGTGGTAGGAGGGTATTTTATGAGCCTGCTTAGTAGCTTTCTAGTTGCTCTCGGCCCGTTCCTGTTCAACCCGTTCTGGAAAGCCGCTACTGCCATCCCTTCCGATACATTTGGTAGGCTCATTCTCACTCTATTAAACCGGGCGAGGAAGTCCCTGAGTCCCTCGCCAGGCGATTGCCTAACGGCGAATATGTCGTTCACCCTAGCTTCCGCCTTTTTAGCCCCTGCATGGGCAATGACGAACTTGTCGGCCATTTCCTCAAACGTTGCTATTGACCGCGCCGGCAGTTGTGAATACAAGGTTAAGGCTCCCCCCGTCAAGGTTTCGCCGAACTTTTTCAGTAGCTCTGACGATACTTGCTCCTTTGAAAGGTCGTTGCCTTTTACCGCTGTGACGTAATGGATGATGTGATCTTCAGGATCTGTAGTACCATCGTATATCTTCAGGTAAGGTGGCACTTTGAAGATTTTGGGAATGGCATGTGGAGTCGCTTCCTCGCTATACGGTTGTTCGATGAACCGACCAACGTCTCGTTTTGGTAGTAGCTTTGGGAAACCTGGTATCTTATCGACCTTTTCTTGATGTTCCCTCATCTGGTCGCGGAGTTCCTTGTTTTCGTTTTCCATTTCTTCCATCTTCTTCAAGATGGCTGCAAGTGCATCATTAACTGCATCAACAGAAGTGTAAGTGATACTTATTTGAGGGACAGGCTGCTCGCCAGTGATCGCAGTGGTGTTTGTTTGTGCGGTATTTACGCTTTTCCTTTGAACGGGTTTGTCGAGCATGTTGTTTAGAGTGCTTGTCAGCCACTCTTCCAGTAATTGTTTCACTGCTGGTGGTGCTTCCTCAGCTGTAGACGTGGATTCTCCCCTTTCGCGTGAAGCTGTTACGCTTTTGTGAGGGGGAGGTGAAGCGCTTCGCCTGGGCGTGGCATTTGGTGTCACGTTCTCGTTGTCTCCCCTGCCATCTTCGTTGATGGTGTTCACAATGTTGGTAGTGACGCATGCTATCGCTTATAGTCTTGCATCTCCTTTTCCTGCCATCGTCAGTTTGTGTAAACGAAGAAAAGATGGCTTTTTTTTTTTTACCTAGAAAGAACTATAGTTTCAACTAAAACCTCCCACAGACGGCGCCAAATTGTTTGAGCAAATAAATGCTAAACCAATTAATGATGAGTTAAAGGGTGAATCTTAGTTGAACTTAATAAATTCTAGATAAAATAAAATAAAGCTTTTGTATAACAAGTAGAGTTCAGGAGTATTAAATAGCGGACTTAATTTGTTAAGACTAACAATAGCATAAATGCAGAATAAATGTAAGCAATGACAAAGATTATAATGGGAAAGGAACTATCACCCAATGATTATATGATTGAGATATTCCTTTTCTCTGACGGTGGCGTGGAAAAGCGAGAGCAAACATGTATATGGAATCTTGAGATTTATGGATAAAGGTTGGGCAACATCTGCTTGAATAAATGAATAAGACAACTCCTTTGTATATTCTTCTTTCAACTTTTACAATATGTTCCTGTTCGAAAAGGCAGATGCCCTTTTTGTTCCCTATCTCTTCCTATTTATAAGGGACATTCTCAAAAACCCTAAAAAGCACAGCAAGGAATATTCTTTATGTCCACTTCTAAACTTAAGTTATCGTTACTATCCTATCTCAGCTACCCGCTTCCGGCGTCAGCCTTTATGGGGACGACCTTCAGTCGTTGTGTCGTGGTCGATCCCATCATTTGTCTTGCTTATCCGTTACCGTGGTTACCAAATTTGGACCTATACAGTCACCAGACACTGCTTCGCAAAATAAAACAAAAATAAAGGGAATTTTTATATATGTTTGTAAATAATATTTTCTAAAAACCAATAATATGAGGTTACACTTGTAAATAATAGTAGTAAGTATAATAAGAAAATAAATATTGATTTGAAACAAAGTGTAAATAGTCGCAAATCCAATTCACTTAATTACGAGACGAATTTCAACAATTAATCGATATAAACCCCAAAAAAATTGCATATACACGATCAGTATGTACGCGTTTTTTTTTCTGGCAAAGCAACAAGCTAGTAAAAATTTATAAAGTTTTGTACTACTACAACTCATATTTTATTGTTAATGAAATGGTAGGTTGAGCCAATAAAGACTGTAGCTCGATGTCTGTGTACTCCATTTAAATTTATTTGACATAGTTTGACTTAGATATCGAGTTTAAGGAAAAAAAAGAAGTCAAACAAAGAAAGATTTTTGAAATTTATGGTATTAAAAGTTTAAAGTTAAATTATTTTGAAAATTAAAAATGTGTCATTCTTTTTTAAATAAGCTAATAAGAAAAAACTATCATATAAATCAAAACAGAGGAAGTATGTTTTAACACTTTTCCATTGTTAGTGTAGCCACACCCTCGTACTGTCACGACCTCAAATGGCCTCTCAAATCCCCAATCAAAGCTCTCCAAAACTCAAGCCATAACCCTTTAACTTCACCCAAAATCCCCCACTAATTTCATGATTAAGTAGTGGAAAGATCACCACAAACACAAAATATAAAGACCAAGTAACTTACCTCACCGATACCCCTCTATTCCCTCTTGAAATCACAGCTCTAAGCTCCAAACTCGTACAAAATTGGTGAAGAATGAACTAAAATTCGCGAAGGAGATCATATATACCTTCTGCCTAGAACTTCCGCATCTGCGGTCCATAATTCGCTCCTGCGACGCCGCACCTGCGGAAAATCCATCACAGGTGCGGTTTTCATTTAAACTTCAAAAATCGCTCCCGCGGTCAAAACCCCGCATCTGCGATCACGCAGGTGCGGTCCCATGCGCGCACCAGCGGCTCCTTCCCTCTCACCTATGGCCGAATTTGCGACTGCTTATGCGCTTCTGCGGGCCTCGCATCTGCGGTCCCCACTCTGCAGGTGCGGTTATGACAGCTGAAGGGAATCTTCAGCACTTCCTCAAATCCCATCCTTGATCCGTCAACCTCTCGAAATCATCCCAAGGCCCTCAGGAGCTCAAACAAATATTCCAACAAGTCACATATCACCATTCAAACTTATTCAAACCTTCGGAACACTAAAAACAACATCAAAACACCAAATCACCCTCGGATTCAAAAACCTAAGGATTTCCAAACTTCCGAATTCCGAAAATAATGTCGAACCTATCAAACCTCACCCCGAATGACCTAAAATTTTGCACACACATCACAAATGACACAACGGACCTACTCCAATTTCCGAAATTCTATTCCGACCCCGATATGAAGATTTCCACTGCCGACCGGAAAATGCCAAATTTCCAATTTCGCCAATTCAAGCCTAAATCTACCACAGACCTCCAAATTACATTCCGAACATGCTCCTAAGTCCAAAATCACCTAACAAAGCTATCCGAACCATCAGAATTCACATCCGTGATCTTCTACACATAAGTCAATATCCAGTTGACTTTTCTAACTTAAGCTTCTAAATAAGAGACTAAGTGTCTCATTCCACTCCAAGACCACTCCGAACACAGAACAACCAACAAGATACTATAAAATACAGCTGAACAACACATTAGGAAGCAGAAATGGGGAAAACGGGGCTATAACTCATGAAACGACCGGCCGGGGCGTTACATCCTCCCCCTCTTAAACAAACATTCGTCCTCGAACGAGTCAAGAAACATACCTGAAGCCTCAAACAGGTAAGGATATCTGTTCCGCATCTCCCGCTCGATCTCCCAAGTAGCCTCCTCCACGGGCCGACCTCTCCACTGCACTTTCACTGAAGTTATATCCTTTGACCTCAACTTTTGGACCTGTCGCCCCAAAATAGCCACTGGCTCCACGTCATAAGTCAAATCACCGTCTAATTGAACCGTGCTGAAATCCAAAACATGAGACGGATCGCCAATATACTTCTGGAGCATAGAAACATGAAATACCGGATGCACACTCGACAAGCTAGGTGGCAAAGCAAGCTCATAAGACACCTCCCCAATCCTCTGAAGCACCTCAAAAGGCCCAATGAACCGAGGAATCAATTTACCCTTCCTCCCAAATCTCATAACACCCTTCATGCCTTCAGTAGAACCTTCTCCCCGACCATGTAAGACACATCCTGAACCTTTCTGTCAGTATAACTCTTTTGTCTCGACTGCGTTGTACGAAGCCGCTCCTGGATCACTTTCACCTTGTAAAAAGCATCCTGAACCAAGTCTGTACCCAAAAGCCTGGCCTTGCCCGGCTCAAACCAACCTACTGGAGATCTACATCGTCTCCCATATAAAGCCTCATATGGAGCCATCTGAATACTCGATTGATAACTGTTATTATATGCAAACTCCGAAAGCGGTAGAAACTTATCCCATGAACCCCCAAAATCAATGACACAAGCACGCAACATGTCCTCCAATATCTGAATAGTGCGCTCGGACTGCCCATCCGTCTGAGGGTAAAAAGTTGTGCTCAACTCAACCTGAGTACCCAACTCTCGCTGCACGGCTCTCCAAAACTGCGATGTGAACTGAGTACCTCTATCTGAAATGATGGAAACTGGGACACCATGCAGGCGAACGATCTCTCGGATATAAATCTCAGCTAACCGCTCTGAAGAATAGGTAGTACACACAGGAATGAAGTGCACGGACTTGGTCAGTCGATCCACAATCACCCAAATAGAATCGAACTTCCTCAAACTCCGTGGAAGTTCAACTACGAAATCCATGGTGATCCGCTCCCACTTCCACTCTGGAATATCCATCTGCTGAAGTAAGCCACCCGGTCTCTGATGCTCATATTTCACCTGCTGACAATTAAGAGACCGAGCTACAGATCACACTATATCTTTCTTCATTCTTCTCCAC
The DNA here is from genome assembly GCF_001879085.1 of Nicotiana attenuata. Classification (NCBI taxonomy): domain Eukaryota; kingdom Viridiplantae; phylum Streptophyta; class Magnoliopsida; order Solanales; family Solanaceae; genus Nicotiana; species Nicotiana attenuata. The sequence goes on from NW_017678003.1 coordinate 21,204, forward strand.
CAGTAGTGCTGTCTCAAATCCTGATACAGCTTCGTGGAACCTGGATGGATAGAATACCGCGAGCTATGGGCCTCCTCCAGAATCAACTCCCGAAGCCCATCTACATTGGGCACACATATCCGGCCCTGCATCCTTAATACCCTATCATCACCAATAGTCACACCTCTGGCATCGTCGTGCTGAACTCTGTCCTTGAGGACAAGCAAATGAGGATCATCACACTGGCGCTCTCTAATGCGATCAAACAAGGAAGACCGAGAAATCATACAAGCTAAGATCTGACTGGGCTCCAAAATATCCAACCTCACAAACCGATTGACCAAGGCCTGAACATCAACTGCAAGAGGTCTCTCCCCAACAGGAATATACGCCAAACTGCCCATACTCACCGCCTTCCTACTCAAGGCATCGACCACTACATTGCCTTCCCCGGATGGTAAAAAAATAGTAATATCATAGTCCTTTAGCAGCTCCAACCATCTCTGCTGCCTCAAATTGAGATCCTTCTATTTGAACAAGTGCTGGAGGCTAAGATGATTAGTAAACACCTCACAAGACACACCATAGAGATAATGCCTCCAAATCTTCAACGCGTGAACAATGGCAGCCAACTCCAAATCGTGAACAAGGTAGTTCTTCTCATGGGGCTTCAACTAGCGAGAAGCATAAGCAATCACTCTACCCTCCTACATCAACACACACCTAATACCAACTCGAGAAGCATCACAATATACCGTATATGAGCCTGAAGCTGATGGCAAAACAAAAACTGGAGTTGTGGTCAAGGCAGTCTTGAGCTACTGAAAGCTCGCCTCACACTCATCCGACCACTTGAAAGGAGCACCCTTTTGAGTCAATTGTGTCAAGGCTGATGCTATAGATGAAAATCCCTGAACGAACCGACGGTAATAACCCCCCAACCCAAGAAAGTTGCGAATCTCTGTGGCTGAGGACGGTCTGGGCCAACTCTGAACCGCCTTTATCTTCTTCGGATCAACCTGAATACCCTCACTGGACACCACGTGCCCCAAGAAAGCCACTGTACTGAGACAAAACTCACACTTGAAGAACTTTGCATAAAGCTTCTCCTCCCTTAACCGCTGCAATACAACTCTCAAATGCTCAGCGTTCTCCTCCTGACTACGCGAGTACACCAGAATATCATCAATGAATACAATAACAAACGAGCCGAGATAGGGCCGAAAACGTTGTTCATCAAATGCATGAACGCTACTGGGGCATTGGTCAGCCCAAAAGACATCACAAGGAACTCATAATGACCATATCAGGTTATGAAAGCTGTCTTAAGAATATCCGAGTCCCTGATCTTCAACTGGTGATACCCCGACCTGAGATATATCTTGGAGAACACCCTCGCTCACTGAAGCCGGTCAAATAAATCATCAATACGAGGCAAAGGATACTAGTTCTTGATTGTGACTTTGTTAAACTGCCTGTAATTAATGCACATCCTCATCGTGCCATCCTTCTTCTTCACAAATAGAACAGGCGCACCCCAAGGCGACACACTAGGCCGAATAAACCCCTTATCAAGGAGTTCCTGAAGCTGCTCCTTCAACTCCTTCAACTCCGCTGGTGCCATACGATAGGTGGAATAGAAATGGGCTGAGTGACCAGCACCTAATCAAAACCAAAGTCAATATCCCTGTCCGGTGGCATGCCCGGCAGGTCTGCAGGAAACACATCTGGAAAATCCCTCACTACCGGGACTGAATCAATGGTAGGAGTCTCTGCACTAACATCCCTCACGAAGGCCAAATAAGAAAGACAACCCTTCCCAACCATCCGCTGGGCCATTAAAAATGAAATCACCCTACTAAGAACATAATCCGTCGAACCTCGCCACTCAATCCGTGGCACACCCGGCATGGCCTACGTCATTGTCTTAGCATGACAGTCCAAAATAGCACGACACGGAGATAACCAATCCATGCCCAATATCACATCAAAATCAACCATACAAAGCAATAGAAGGTCCACTCGGGTCTCCAAACCCCCAATAGTCACCACACACGACTGATATACGCGGTCCACAACAATAGTATCGCCTACCGGAGTAGATACACGAACAGACAAAATAAGAGACTCACGGGGCGTATCTAAATAACGAGCAAAGTATGATGACACATATGAAAAAGTGGAACCGGGATCAAATAATACAGAGGCATCTCTGTGGCAAACTGAGACAATACCTGTAATTACAGCATCTGAAGCAATAGCATCTGGTCTGGCTGGGAGTGCATAGAAACAAGCCTGACCACCACTTGATCGACCTCCCTCTCTAGGGCAACCCCTAGTTGACTGTCCTCCACCCCTAGCTGACTGGGTGGGTGGTGAAGTAACTGGTGCTGAAGTCGATGGCTGGCTCCTCTGCCGAGGCGGACCCCCATGACGATGAGGACACTACCTCCACATATGCCCCAACTCTATACACTCATAACAACCCCTGGTGCTGGAGACGGGGACTGAAGGGAACCCCTAACACTGGGATAACTAGCAGAAGAACCTGGCATGGAAGAGCCTTGAACAGATAGAGCACGGGACGAACTCTAGGCTGGAAGGGCACTAAGTGATGAATGGCCCTGATGAGAACTGTGAGAACCATAGCCTGATGATTCCCCACGATGAATTGGGCAAGATGACTGAGCATGCCTGAATGTACGGCCTCTGCCGTGCTGAAACTGACCCCCATGAGGAGCACCACTGAATCCACCCTGACCACGAGGCCTCTTGGCCTCCCTCTTAACCCTCTTCTAACCACGAACCATCTCAATCTGTTGAGCTATTTCAACAACCTCATCAAAAGTGGCACCAGACACCCTCACTTTGGTCATAAGCAACCGAAGCTAAAAACCGAAGAAATCTATAAACCTCCTGATCCTCTCTCGGTCTGTGGGAACCAACCAGACCGCATGACAAGCCAACTCGGAGAACCGTATCTCATACTGTGTAACAGACGTATCACCCTAACGAAGCTGCTCGAACTGCCTGCGCAGCTCCTCTCGGCGAGAATCGGGTACAAACTTCTCCAGAAAGAGAACGGAGAACTGCTGCAAAGAAAGGGGCGCTGCGCCAACTGACCTACGCCTCTCATAAGCCTCCCACCAACTAAGTGCAGCCCCGGAGAACTGGAAAGTAGTGAATGAGACCCCACTGGTCTCCAGAATACCTGCGGTCCGAAGCATCCTCTGACACTTATCCAAGAAACCATGTGCATCCTCACCCTCAGCACCACTAAATGACGGAGGCTGGAGTCTCCCAAACCTCTCCAATCTACCCTACTCGTCCTCTGGCATAACAGGAGCTACATATTCCTGAGCAGATGCAACCGGCTGGGCTTGAGGTGCCCCCGGTGTCTGAAGTCCCTGCATAATCTGCTCAGCTGTACAAGCGGCGGGAGTTTGAGTGCCTCCCCCAGCCTGAGAAGTAGCTGCGGCCGTAGTAACTGAAACCGCCTGAGCCAGGCCAGTGCACACTGATAGAATCTGGGCTCGGGCCTCCTGAAGGCTTGGAATAACAATAGGAACAGCCGGTGCCTGAGCTGGTCTTGCTGGAGCATCCGCAACTGGGACCTGATCATAGACTGGGGCGGCTGGTGGATCTGTAGGTGCTGACCTAGCTGTTTTGCGGGCTACACCCCTGTCCCTACCACGGCCTCGACCGCGACCTCGGCCTCTAGTGGCCCCAACTGGTGGTATTGGTGGTTGTCCGTCCTGACCAGTAGCACGTGTCCTCACCATATGTGAGAGAATAGAATAACAGAAGTTTAGTTACCAGAATCAGCAGATTCGCACGACAAGAATTCAAGAATGTGAATTTTTTTTCTAAAGGTTCTGCAGCCTCTCGAAGATAAGTACAGACGTCTCCGTACTGATCTGCAAGACTCTACTAAACCTGCTCATGACTCGTGAGACCTAT
>NW_017678004.1:0-8431 GCF_001879085.1 Nicotiana attenuata
GTAGGATGTTTTTGAGGTTATGTGTATATTTGGGTTTGGAGCCCCGAGGGCTCGGGTGAGTTTTGGATAGGCCACGGGGTGAAATTTTGGACTTAAGGAATTGCAGGCCTGCAGACTTCGCATTTCCCAAACATTTCTCGCAATTACCAGGCTTGTTCGCATTTCCCAAACTTTCTTCGCATTTCCCAAATATTTTTTCGTAATTACCAGGCTTGTTCGCATTTTCCAAACATTTTTCGCAATTCCCAGGCCTGTTCGCATTTCCCAAACTTTTTTCGCAATTCCCAGGCTTGTTCGCATTTCCCAAACTTTTTTCGCAATTCCCGCTTCGCATTTCCCAAACTTTTTATCGCAATTCCCAAGCCAGCAGAGGTTGGTTCGCAATTGCGAACCCCTGTTCGCAATTCCCACATCTGAGACCTGCAATTTTATACTTAAACGATTTTGAACCCCATTTTTCATATTTTCTCAAACCCAAACACACTTAGGCGATTTTCCAAGAACAAGTCTTCTTCCAAATCAATTGTAAGTTAGTTTTTACTCATTTCTTTCAATCATTAACATCTTTTAACATGATTTCAACCTAAAACCAAAGATTTTCATGGGGGAAATTGAGTGTTTTGGGTAAAACCTAGGTTTTTCAAAAATTGGGGATTTGGACCTCAATTTGAGGTCCGATTTCAAAACAAATTATATATTTGAGTTCGTGGGTGAATGGGTAATCGGGTTTTGGTTCGAACCTCGGGTTTTGACCACGTAGGCCCGGGGGCGATTTTTGACTTTTTGGGTAAAACTTTGGAAAACTCATTTTCATGCATTGGGGTTGATTCATTTAGCACTTATTGATGTAATTAAGTAATTTGTGATTAGATACGAGCGAATTGGCGGTGGAATCAAGGGGTAAAACTATAATTGAGACTTGAGTTGTGTTCAAGGCATCGAGGTAAGTGTTTGGTCTAACCTTAGCTTGAGGGATTAGGAGTTGAGTCCTATTTGCTATGTGATAATTGTTGAGTATGACGAATAGGCATGGTGACGAGTATCTATACGTTGGTGTCAAGTATGACCGTGAGTCTTATATTGTGATTTTTATGGTTTCGTTGTATTCTTCATGCTTTGGTGATGATTTCTAGTTGTTGTGAAAAGTTTGTGGAAGAAATTAAGACCTTTGAATATTTTGGAGCATTGGCTCGAGTTATATTATGAATTGTGAATATATATGAGATGAATGAACCCTTAGAAGCATTGGCTCAAGTGGTAAAGTGAGTTACGAAGTACAAGTGAAAGATAGAGAAAGAGTTATTGAAATGTTCCCTTGCCGGGATTGAATTATTTAGTTGTTGTTCCCTTGCCGTGATTTAATTATTTACTTGTTGCACCCTTGCCGGGATTTAATTGTTAAATCGTTGTTCCCTTGCCGGGATTCGTATATGTTCTTGTTTATTTCCCTTGCCCTTGTTTGTGATTGTTGTTTGGGTGAGGAAGAGTGTTAAAGCACGAAGGGTGATGCCATGCATTGTTTGCTATTGTGAGGAAAGAGTGTAAAGCACGAAGGGTGATGTCGTGCCGCATGATGTACCATTCCGTGCCAATTCTATTGATTATATGTGAGGAAAGAGAGTAAAAGCACGAAGGGTGATGCCGTGCACATTTTATTATTCTAATTGCTTTGGTCAGGAAAGAGAGTAATAGCACGAAGGGTGATGCCGTGCATTGTTTGCTATTGTGAAGAAAGAGTGTAGAGCACGAAGGGTGATGCCTTGCCGCACGATGTACCATTCCGTGCCAATTCTATTGATTATATGTGAGGAAAGAGAGTAAAAGCACGAAGGGTGATGTCATGCACATTTTATTATTCTAATTGCTTGGTGAGGATGAGAGTAAAACCACGAAGGGTGATGCCGTGCACTTGTCTTTGATTTTCCTGATTTTTGCTGATAATTGAGTTATGTTGTCCTTTACTTCTATTTATTGATTTTCTTGTTGTTATCGGTTCAAGTGCATTAGTTGTCTTATTCCACTATTACTGAGTTTCTTTATGTTGGCATTTTCCTTTATTGTGTTACTTGTTATTATCGCCTCAAGGTATCCTTGCGCAACATTATGCTTTGTAATTAGGCTATAATTGCTACATGTTTATGTGATTTAATTGCTACTTGACATTTAGCATACTAAATATTAAATTGCATATTTGCTCCTTAAAGTCCATAATTTTAATTGCTACTTGTCATTACTTGTTTTCTTCAGTGAGTCATAACTATTATGTACTTGTTGTCTTATGAATTCATATAAATTGTTGCGTTTGTTGGAGTAAATTTCATTTGGAAGAACTGTCGATTTAATGAAATAGGAGCGGGTGGTACGCCTACCATGAGATTTAATAAAATGGGAGCGGGTGGTACGCCTACCACGAGATTTAATGAAATGGGAGCGGGTGGTACGCCTACCACAGAAACATTGAGAAATGGGATCGGGTTGCACGCCTGCAACGAGATATGTTTTGACAGTGAAATCTGTTTTTATTTCCCTTATCCATGTTAGAGTTAAATTATTGATGTTCTTTATTATTTTCTTGAAATTCTGTATTATCTACTATCCCCGAAGCATGTTCCCCTCCCATTTAAAAATGTTTGTTCTTGTTATTTTCCCGTTGTAGATACACATATATAACTGTACAGGTTGATATGGTAGTCCTGTCTAGCCTCGCCACTACTTCGCCGGGGTTAGGCTAGGCACTTACCAGCACATGGGGTCGGTTGTGCTGATACTACACTCTGTGCTCTTTTGCAAAGTCCCTGGTCCCGGACAGCAGCAGTAGCTCGGGAGCCAGCCTTCAGTCCACCGAGACTCCGAGGTAGCCTTGCACACGTCCGCAGGCCCGACGCCTCCTCTATCATATATTTCATTCTGTTATCTCTGTTTTCGAGATGAACAGTGTTATATTTCTTTCAAACGATTGTATTTAGTACTCTTAGTAGTCCATGGATAATGTGACACCAGTTCTTGGGTAGAGGCACATGTTGAATTCCGCATTATTGTTCAGCTTATTAAATTTAAGTCTTCCGCTTTAATTTCATATTCCGCTGTCATTTAAGTATTTAACGCTTGTTGTTATGATAGATAAAAGGATTTAAAATGAAATAGGTAGGAGTTTATGATTTGTGGCTTGCCTAGCTTCTACGAGTAGGCGCTATCACGATCCCCGAGGATGGGAAAATTCGGGTCGTGACAAGTTGGTATCAGAGCTCTAGGTTACACAGGTCTCACAATTCACGGACAAGCTCAGAAGAGTTTGAGGGATCGGTACGGAGACGTCTGTATTTATCCCCCAGAGGCTACGGAGTTAGGAAAACTTCACACTTGTTCTTTCCTGTCATGTGGTTTTGTTTCTCAAATGCTAAATTGAAACCTCTACTCTTGTCCATTCGCGAATGGCGAGGTCATGTATCGCTTCTTCAGATGAGCAGCAGCACAGACCAGTGATAGATCAGCTACGTCTTCGGAGGCTTTGTGAAGGTTGGATAAGTTTCACCAAGCTCTTCACTACTACATTCAGCGGTGCATCTACTGAGGATCCTAGGATTATCTAGACAGCTGTCATGAGGTTCTCAGGAACATGGGGATCGTGGAGACCAATGGGGTCGAATTTACTACCTTTCGCTTGTCTGGATCCGCCAAGACCTATTGGAGAGATTATTGATTGGCTATACCAGTTAGGTCACCAGCTTTGACTTGAGAAAAGTTCACGCAGCTATTTCTGGAGAAGTTTCTCCCCATCACTCAGAGACAGGTCTATCGGAGGCAATTTGAGCGTCCCCAGCAGGGTTCTATGACTGTTACTCAGTACGAGATCAGATTCATCGACTTAGCTCGTCATGCTCTTATCATACTTCCCCGTGAGAGAGAGTGAGGAGGTTCATTGAGGGACTCGTCCAGCCCGCTCAGTTAGCTAGAGGTGGAGGTAGAGGTATTAGAGGTGGCGGTAGAGATGCTAGAGGTGGAGGTAAAGGTATTAGAGGTGGAGGTGCAGGTATTGTTCTGGTTTGTGGTAGAGAAGCTTCGGTTTTATTTTGCGCCATATCTGGTCATGCCTAGTGATTCTTTGAGTGCCCCTGTTTGTGTGTCTACACCGGTGGGTGATTCTTTTATGGTGGATCGTGTTCATTGATCATGTATAGATGTGATTGGAGGTCTTGAGGCTCGTGTAGAATTGCTTCTTCTGGACATGGATGATTTCGGTGTTATATTGGGGATGGACGGGTTATTACCTTACCACGCTATCTTGGACGGTCATGCCAATACTGTGACCTTAGCTTTATCGGGCTTGCCTCGTTTAGAGTGGAGAGGGGCTCCTGGTCATTCTACCCGTAGTGTTATCTCTTATGTGAAGGCTCGGCGTATGGTCGAGAAGGGTTGTTTGGCTTATTTGGCATACGTTCGTGATTCTAGTGCTGAGGTTCCTTCTATTGATTCTGTGCCCGTTGTTTGTGAGTTTCCCGATGTTTTCCCTTCAGACCTGCCGGGTATGCCACCCGACAGGGATATTGACTTTTGCATTGATTTGGCTCCGGGCACTCAGCCTATTTCTATTCTGCCGTATAGTATGGCTCCACCGGAGTTGAAAGAGATGAAGGAGCAGTTGCAAGACTTGCTTGAGAAGGGTTTCATTAGGCCGAGTGTTTCGCCTTGGGGTGCGCCGGTGTTGTTCGTTAAGAAGAAAGACGGATCGATGTGAATGTGTATTGATTACCGGCAGTTGAACAAGGTTACAATCAAGAATAAGTACCCATTGCCGAGGATCGATGATTTGTTTGATCAGCTTCAGGGTGCCAAGGTATTTTTAGAGATTGACTTGAGATCTGGCTACCATCAGTTGAGCATTAGGGCATCCGATGTCCCTAAGACAGCTTTCCGCACTCGGTTCGGGCATTATGAGTTCTTGGTTATGTCATTCGGGTTGACAAATGCCCCAGTAGCTTTCATGGATTTGATGAACCGAGTGTTCAAGCCTTATTTGGATTCATTCGTGGTAGTCTTCATGATGATATTTTGATATATTCCCACAGCCGAGAGGAGCAGCGAGCAGCATCTTAGAGTGATTCTTCAGACTTTGAGGGATAGTCAGTTGTACGCCAAGTTTTCGAAGTATGAGTTCTGGTTGAGTTCAGTTGCATTCCTGGGTCATGTTGTGTCAGCAGAGGGTATCCAGGTTGACCCAGAAGGGTGCCCAGTTCAGATGGTCGGATGAGTGTGAGGCGAGCTTTCAGAAGCTCAAGACAGCTCTGACTACGGCACTGGTGTTGGTTTTGCCCACAGGTTCAGGGCCTTATGCAGTCTATTGTGATGCTTCCCGAGTTGGGCTTGGAGTAGTGTTGATGCAGGATGGCAAGGTCATTGCCTATGCTTCGAGACAGTTGAAGATTCATGAGAAGAACTATCCGGTTCATGATTTGGATTTGGCAGCCATAGTTCACGCATTGAAGATTTGGAGGCATTATCTGTGTGGCGTGGCATGTGAGGTGTTCACGGATCACAAGAGTTTTCAGTACTTGTTCAAGCAAAAGGAATTGAATTTGAGGCAGAGGAGGTGGTTGGAGTTATTGAACGATTATGACATCGCCATTTTATATCATCCGGGGAAGGCCAATGTGGTGGCCGATGCTTTGAGTAGGAAGTCAGCCAGTATGGGCAGTCTTGCTTATATTCCGGTCGATGAGAGGCCGCTTGCTTGGATGTCCAGGCGTTAGCCAATCAGTTCGTGAGGTTGGATGTTTCGGAGCCTAGTCGTGTGTTAGCTTGCACGGTCGCTCGTTCTTCATTATTGGAGCGTATCTGTGATCGGCAGTATGATGATCCCCATTTGTGTGTCCTTAGAGACACGGTGCAGCGCGGAGGTGCCAGGCATGTTACCTTAGATGATGATGGAGTTTTGAGATTGCAGGGTCGAGTATGTGTGCTTAATGTGGATGGGCTCCGAGAGTTGATTTTAGAAGAGGCCCATAGTTCCCGGTACTCTATTCATCCGGGCGCCGCGAAGATGTATCAGGATTTGCGGCAGCATTATTGGTGGCGTAGAATGAAGAAGGATATTGTTGTATATGTGGCTCGGTGTTTGAGTTGTCAGCAGGTTGAGTATGAGCATCAGAGGCCTGGTGGTTTGTTTCAGAGGATTGAGCTTCCCGAGTGGAAGTGGGAGCGGATCACTATGGATTTTGTTGCTGGACTCCCGCTGGCTCGGAAGAAGTTTGACGCAGTTTGGATCATTGTTGATAGGCTGACCAAGTTAGCACATTTCATTCCTGTGGCAGTTTCCTATTCTTCTTGAGAGGTTGGCCGAGATCTATATTCGGGAGATTGTTCGCCTTCATGGTGTGCCCATATCTATCATTTTGGACCGGGGTACGCAATTTACCCCGCGCTTCTGGAGAGCAGTTCAGCGAGAGTTGGGCACGCGGGTTGAGTTGAGCATAGCATGTCATCCCCAGACGGACTGTCAGTCCGAGCGGACTATTCAGATCTTAGAGGATATGCTCCGAGCTTGTGTTATTGACTTTGGAGGTTCGGGGAATCAGTTCTTGCCCTTAGCAGAGTTTGCCTACAACAACAGCTATCAGTCGAGCATCCAGATGGCTCCTTACGAGGCCTTATATGGTAGGCGGTGTCGATCTCCAATTGGATGGTTTGAGCCAGGAGAGGCTCGGTTGTTGGGTACGGATATGGTTCAGGAGGCTTTGGACAAGGTCAGGATCATTCAGGATAGGCTTTGTTCAGCTCAGTCCAGGCAAAAGAGCTATGCAGACTGCAAGGTTCGAGATATGGCTTTTATGGTTGGTGAGCGGGTATTGCTCCGAGTGTCGCCTATGAAAGGCGTGATGAGATTTGGGAAGAAGGGCAAGCTTAGTCCTAGGTTCATTGGTCCATTTGAGATTCTTGATCGAGTGGGAGAGGTGGCTTATAGACTTGCTTTGCCGCTGAGCTTATCAGTCGTACATCCAGTGTTTCATGTGTCCATGCTTCGGAGGTATCACGGCGATCCAGCCCACGTGTTAGATTTCAGCACTGTCCAGTTGGACAAGGACTTGTCTTATGAGGAGGAGCCGGTAGCCATTCTAGACTGGCAGGTTCGTCAGTTGAGATCCAAGAGTTTCCCTTATGTTCGTGTTCAGTGGAGAGGTCAGCCTCCTGAGGCATCGTCCTGGGAGTCCGAGTTCGATATGCGGAGCCGTTACCCTCATCTGTTCCCCGACTCAGGTACTTCCTTCTTCTATCCGTTCGAGGACGAACGGTTGTTTTAGAGGTGCAGAATGTGACGACCCAAAGGGTCATCACCTGTTTTCTTACCCGTTTGTGCTTCCGAGGCCTTGAAAACCTCATTTACAGTCACCTCGTTTTGCGTGCGCAGTCCGGGCGCGTAGCCGGAAAGCTTAAAATACGAAATTCTGTGAAATATGCTAAACTTTGATATTAAAATGAATAAATTTGACTTCGGTCAAAATTTTGGGTAAACGGACCCGGACCCGTGATTTGACGGTCCCGGAGGTCCATAGGAAAATATGGGACGTGGGCGTATGCCCGTAATCGAATTCCGAGGTCCCAAGCCCGAGAAATGAATTTTTGAGTAAAATTGTTTTTTTGAAATTATTAAGAAAAATCGAAATGAAAATTGATTAGAACGTGTTGGTATCAGGCCCGTATTTTGGTTCCGGCGCCCGGTACAGATCTTATATGTAATTTAAGATGTTTCTATAAAGTTGGGTTAAAAACGGACGTCGTTTGACGTGATCCGAACCCTAAGCGGGAATTTGATGTTTTAAAGGAGATTTTGGAAATTTCATTGATCTTGAGGTTTAATTCGATGTTCATGATGTTATTTTGGTGATTTGATTACACGAATATGTTCGGAAGATGTTTTTGAGGTTGTGTGTATACCTGGATTAGAGTTTTGAGGGCTCGGGTGAGTTTTGAGTAGGCTCTGGGATGCCCTAGGCTTAAAAGATCAGATGTTGCAGGTTCAGGAAATATTGCAGGCCTCTGAACCCTCTTGCGCGGTCCGCGAGAAATCGCGTGCGGCCGCGGTCGCCTTTGAGCGGTCCGCGGTGGACGCTGCTCGGCCGCGGTCGGCTTTGTGCGGTCCGCACGGAGCTATGATCTGCAGGTCTTCAGGGAGGCCTGTGCGGCCACAGTCCTTTTTGCGCGGTCCGCACAGGGAGCTTCAGAGGGGTATGAATAAACGGGAATTTCAGTTATTTTACATTTTTCAAAACCCCAAAACATAAGAGGCGATTTTCCAAACAAACTTTCTTCTCCAAAACGATTTGTAAGTGATTTCTAACTCATTTTCTTCACTCCTCAACATCTTCTAACATGATTTCAACTTCAAATCAAAGATTTTCATGGGGAAATTGGGTGTTTTGGGTAGAACCTAGGTTTT
>NW_017678004.1:10165-18928 GCF_001879085.1 Nicotiana attenuata
TAATTATTGAGAAATGGGATCGGGTTGCACGCCTGCAACGAGATATGTTTTGACAGTGAAATCTGTTTTTATTTCCCTTATCCGTGTTAGAGTTAAATTATTGATGTTCTTTATTATTTTCTTGAAATTCTGTATTATCTACTATCCCCGAAGCATGTTCCCCTCCCATTTAAAAATGTTTGTTCTTGTTATTTTCCCATTGTAGATACACATATATAACTGTACAGGTTGATGTGGTAGTCCTGTCTAGCCTCGTCACTACTTCGCCGGGGTTAGGCTAGGCACTTACCAGCACATGGGGTCGGTTGTGCTGATACTACACTCTGTGCTCTTTTGCAGAGACCCTGGTCCCGGACAACAGCAGTAGCTCGGGAGCCAGCCTTCAGTCTACCGAGACTCCGAGGTAGCCTTGCACGCGTCCGCAGGCCCGGCGCCTCCTCTATCATATATTTCATTCTGTTATCTCATGTTTTCGAGACGAATAGTGTTATATTTTTTTGAAACGATTGTATTTAGTACTCTTAGTAGTCCGTGGATGATGTGACACCAGTTCTTGGGTAGAGGCACATGTTGAATTCCGCATTATTGTTCAGCTTATTTAATTTAAGTCTTCCGCTTTAATTTCATATTCCGCTGTCATTTAAATATTTAACGCTTGTTGTTATGATAGATAAAAGGATTTAAAATAAAATAGGTAGGAGTTTATGATTTGTGGCTTGCCTAGCTTCTACGAGTAGGCGCCACCACGATCCCCCGAGGGTGGGGAAATTCGGGTCGTGACACTCTCTCTCTCTCTCTCTCTCTCTCTCTCTCTCTCTCTCTCTCTCTCTCTCTCTCTCTCTCTCTCTCTCTCTCTTTTACGTTTATATTCTTAAATATTTTCTTAGTTGTTGTTTAATAATTGAGTATTTTTTAATATTACACGAAAAATTGATAAAAAAAATATTATTTGGTTAGAAAGATAGTTCAAATATAGTATGAAATTACATTACCATGGTTTTTTTTCCTCAATTTCAACTCTTTATGCAATCCATTTAATATTACTTCTATATTTTCTTGGTATTTGACATTATGGAGTGGTAATGTATTGTCAATACAGAGGATTATTATAAAATTGATTTTGTTAAACCTTTCTACATCTTTTTAATAAGAATTTATTAGACAAAATTTTGTTAATTTTATAATCTTAAATATTAAAATTTAGCATAGAAGGCATTGTAGTCCAAATAATAAGTAATTACAGTTATGTCCTTTCCCTATTAGTTCTTTCGTTTAATATTTTAGAGCTATTTTGGTATATTAATATTGTATTTATGCTTTTAAAATAATACGTGCTCTCCTTTTTCTAAATGGATTTGGACAATATAATACATTCTCAAATTAAATTAGTAACAGGACATTAGAATACGTTTTCAAATTAAATTAATAACAGAAATTTTTAAGAAGTATATCCTAAAAGTAATAGAATTACATGACTAAATAATTACTACTTTTCCTAGCAGTGATTACTTTTTCTAATGGTGATACTAATTGTAGAAATATTTGCCGTAGTAAATTATAAAAATAGAAAAGTATAATTTAATAACCAAACTTTTAAATAAATTACTTACCAATTAAAAATTAAGAATGGCAAATAGTTTGGTATGAAAGAAAATATAGAGACAAACCTGACGTTGTATGATTAAAATATTAGGACAAAGAACACAAAAGTTATCGTGTAGTTTTATCTTTGGAAAAAGTAGGATATAGATTATTCTTACATCTATGTTTTTACATGATTTTGTCTTTTAGTTCATATTTTTAGATTGTCGGTTTTCTCTTTTCGTTTTAAATATTTTATATGAAGTAAAATTTTAATTAACTTTAACTAGACAGCTTAAGAAAGTAATTAAACTAATAGGAATCCTAAAGGTAATTATGTAGGATTCCTAACGTGTAGTATTATATCCTAAAACTAATAGGATTATAAGACTAATATCTAGAATTTTGGTTATGCCCTGTTATTATGAGTTATTATACTTAATATTATAAGGTTATTTTTGTAAACCGACATTTTATTCATGCTTTTATAATAATACTAGTCTCTATGTTCGTGCGTTGCACGAGAAATATGTATTAAAAATAATAAACTTTTAATTGTTTACGCTGTTGAATATGTACAAAGTACAAAGGTAATAATCAATTCCTTAAAATAAAAATTATCAAATATATAATTCGAACCAAGTCATTAACAACATTTTTGACATATTATAGGATGACAAATGAAATTAATTAAATATTTTAGAATCACAGCGTTATGTGATTAAATCTGTAAACTCACTTAAAAATATAATATTATTTACTACTATTGTTTGTGAAACAATACTTTGCTTTAATTAAGCCTTCATGTATATCAAAGTCTTATCTGTTAAGCATTGAACTTTATGTCATGCCTTTCATAACCCTTCATTTTTCTTTTTAAGTTGGATGTTATTCCGTTTCAATTATTATCTATTTTTATGTCTAAAAATATTAGATTTTTTAGCGCCACATTCAAAACACATTTGTTTTATTATACAGAAGAAACCATACTATACAAAAGTTATTGCTAAAAAATATCATGTGTCAAAAATTACAAAACGCGTACCAAAAATAATAAACTTTCTATTGTGATAAATATTTTAAAGTCACGTATTACTGAATATGTATTTTAAAGTTCAATAATCTGTATATTCTTTAAAAAAGAATATATATTATCGAAACCTACTCATTAATAAAGTTTTGACACAATCTAAAGACAAAATGGAACCGAGCATTTTGAGAATTATGTTAAAAAATTTAAAATCACTTCAAGAATGCAATAAACACTTATGGAATATGTATATTCAGTATTTATGGTCACACTAATTACTTAATATTTAATGATATAGGTATATGGGAGTCATATTTGTTTAGATTAAGATATAATAAATAACAACTATATTATTTATTACAAATCTTATATTTGAAAATTATAGATTCCGAACCACATAAATATTCTAATTCCATGCGGTGCACTTTATTTCAATCTATGAGTCAAACACAAACTGTATTTTTTCTTATAAATTCATCAAAATATGACAACAGTAGTAGTGCCAAAATATAACAATCTTTCGGAATTCT
Organism: Nicotiana attenuata; assembly: GCF_001879085.1. Lineage (NCBI taxonomy): Eukaryota > Viridiplantae > Streptophyta > Magnoliopsida > Solanales > Solanaceae > Nicotiana > Nicotiana attenuata. The sequence continues at coordinate 13,307 of NW_017678004.1, forward strand.
TTTCGTTCGTATTAATCATCAGAAGTTTATAAAAAAAAAGACATATTTTCACGTACATATTTTTTTATTATAAAAAACACTTGTTTGAATTATAAAGTAAAAAATAAACTATACAAAAACTTAATATTATTGGAGCAAAGCTACATTAAGGAAAAAATAAAAAAATACAGCAGGCAAAAATAAGTGCAAACTTACTAAAGTACGCCTTGAAGTGTTGCCTTAAAATTTGCTATTTTGAAACTATCTCGAGAAGATGAAGAAGGCAATTTGCATAAATCAAAATCTGCAATGCATCCTAATTGAATTAAAACTTTTTTAGAGTATGCTAATTGCATCTGCCACTGTTGAAGTTATCAAAACTGCTACTCCTCTCTAAGTGATCTAATCTTAACACTTTCGTCTAATCTTTTAACACGAAACAGGTAAATAAAAAAGTGGTATTTAACTACAAAAATAGTAAAACATCTAATATATGTAGAACTCAGAAATTCCACAAATAAAGTCCATGTCTCCAAAATGGCCAAATCTAATCGTGACCGACGCAGACACACCTTCAATAAGGAAATATACCAGAAAGAAAAAAAAAATATTTAAAATGTTTATTCGGATTACTTTATTCCAGAAAGATTTAAAGGATGAAAAATAAAAAGTTAAAAGCATGTTTGATCACACACGGTTTAATCAAGATTCAAGTGGTGAATAACTTGCCGAAGACAAAAAAAAAAAAAAAAAAGAATTAACTTTAATGACTTGAGGCGTAAACACTAATATTTGTGGTGATTTTTAGACTTGGTTCTACATAGAAGAATTGAAAAATGTCTTGGCTTGTTTTGGTTCCACAATCAACTTTTCGATTTTATAATATTTATAGTATAGAACTATAGAGAATAATTATAGAATTTGATTTCCATTCAAATAATGAATGAACGAATAAGTTTCCTTTACAAATTTGACTCTAAGAATGTCATGTTGACTTGGACTTTATAATATTTAAATTGCTTATACGTTTTTAGGCATTCACGTTTAAGATATAATATTATAATTTAATTATTGAAGGGTATAACAGGCAACTAATATTTTGGGAATATTTTTATCGTTCAACATTTAGCGTGAAACATCCATGCTTTTATAATAATATAAATATAAATAGATAGATATAGATATTTAGTTTAGGGCTTTCCACTTTTATAATAATAGATATAGATAGATTAGTTGGCAATTTTTAATTTAACTAATTGAATGATATGCTATTTAGGTTATAGTTACATCTTTAATTAATAGGTTTGCGTAAACATTAAACCTTACTTGTGGAATTATTTGTTGTTATTGTTGTTGCTGTTTAGATCCCTTTTATAATTAGTGTTAATTAAGTTAATTCTTATTATGCAATATTCGAACCCAGTTCCAAAATTATAAAAAAAAATATGATTTGGTCCAAAGTAATAAATAATAAAAATAAATGTATAAATGTTTGTCCTCCTCTCTTAACCCTCATAATTTCGTGCTCTCTTCAGCCACCTTATTGGTCTAAATTGTTGTTCTCCCAACCCCCTCTCTTTTTGTTCCTTCTTCCTCATGATTTCCTTCCCGATTTTTATTCTCTCTCTCTGCCATAGTTGAATAGTTTAAGCTTTTCAAAAAACCAAAAAAAAAAAAAAAAAAAAAAAAAAAAAAAAAAAAATCAAAATCACATTGTAATTCTTGGGGGGCGTACATTGGATTGGACATTACTCATAGGAGCTATATTTGGTGATTCCTCAATCTTGTAAGCTTTAAATCTTCTTTTTTCATGGGTTAAGTATATTTATTTTATAATGGACAAGTCTTTATTTACGGAGGATGATAGTTGATAGTAGGCTATATAGTTGATATTAACACCTTAATATGACCATGCTTTGTTGTTGTTTTATAGGTAAATTGCCAACAAAATGCTCTAAATAGTGTTCTTTTGTTTCGCAGGGAATATTATATGTGAGGAAGCAACACAGAGTGTTTCCCGAGAAGTACCCGAGCACAAAGGAGCAGAAAATGGTCTGGGCAAGAATTCCACCGCGACCGCGGTGGACCGCGGCTCAACTGCGACGGATTAAAATGTGAGACAGAAAGGTCAGCTCTCACCGCGGTCGACCGCAGTCCACGACGCGACCGCGGTGAACTGTTCACGCTGCTGGAAGTCTGGGGACTAAAGTGTATTTTCGGGAATTTTTTTGTAAAACCCTTATAAGCTTTAGAACTTCGCCCAAGATGGGATTAAGCTTGTTTAGACTACTTTTGGAGGAGGAACAAGTGTGAGGAGACGATCCAAACATTAGAGTTTTTCTATCTCCTTATTTCTTGCAATTTTACATTATGAACAATTTAGTAGTTTTCTCTTATTTTGTTATGAGTAGCTAAACAATTATCTAGGGTTGATGGAACCAATTGTTGGTTGAAATTTTGACTCAACTTGTTATAATCAAGCCGGATTTATTGGTGTTCAACTAGGTTTTGTATGGTGATTATTTGAATGGGCCCTTGATTAATCGTGTTGAATTACCTCATATTGCTAGAGAAAGAATATTAGGTTAGAAAGCTGTTGAACAACACCACTTTTGGGTAATTGAAGAGATTTATTACTTGAACTTAAAAGTGAGTTTAGAGATAACGAAACTTTGGTGGGATAATTTAGAGCTGCACATATTGTCAGCTAGAGTAGTTCGAGAGAATGCTCTAGTAAATTATTGTAGTTGATCGAGAGATAATTACGATAACCCATAGCTCTTAATCCTCATAGGGTATTATGGCGAGATTATAGCGAAAGATTCAAGACCTAAACTAGCGATTGGGGAAATCACTGCCCTAGACCTTTTTACCATTGAATTATCTTTGCTTTAGCTTATTGTTGTTTTTAATATTATTTGAAGTAGTTAAACAAAAAGAACCCAATCTTTATTGATCAAAATCTTGCATCTAGAAATTGGTTGAGTTGACAATAACATTGCCAAGAGTTGTAATAGATAGGTTAGTTCCCTGAGGATTCGACTCCGGACTTAAAACCGAATTATATTTGCAGCGACCGCTTTTGCTTTTTATNTTGTTGAACTTAGTCCATTTTGATGGCGAAGGCGCATAGCCTGAGTCCCAGTTCAACTATTGTTGAACTTAGTGGCGAAGGCGCATAGCCTTGATTCAATTGCGAAAGCGCATAGCCTTGATTCAATGGCGAAGGCGCATAGCCTGAGTCTTAGTTCAGTTGTTGTTGAACTTAGTGGCGAAGGCGCATAGCCTGAGTCCAATATTGTGGGTATTGAGTGCTGATGCTCGGTTTTGATTCGAGACCTTGAGCGGCTTATCCGTTGTCTTCCCAACCAGGGTATATAGGATGTCTTGAGGCGACTCTCGGCTCGAGATATCTCCGTGCCGGTTTCTGGCCGGAGCTCGTATCAGGGATGCGGGAGATGCCTTACAGAGATCCTCCCTCAGGAGGGGCTTCTTCTTCTTCTTTGCACTATCCGAGATCAGAGAGAGAGAGGACTATGATCTTGATTTGAGATCTTCGAGTTCCCCTTGTCCGACATGCCGCTTTGGCTTATTTGAGCTGGGTTGCTTTTGTTTTCCTTTTCTGGCGTTTCTTCCTTTTTGGTCCAGGGAAGAACTACGCGATTTTGCTAGGAAATCCCCACAGACGGCGCCAAATTATTTGCTCAAAAGTTATCACATACCTTATGAGTATAAAACAACATAATTAAATCACGGGAAAATCATAGCAAAACGTAATAATCCATTGGACCAAATGAAGGAAACGAAAATAAGTACTCAGAGTTAGGAGGAGAAACATTAAAATACTTTATTGATAATGTTGATTTGGCCTGCCTCTCCATGAAGAGGTTCAGAGCCTTACAATGGTGTTCTACTCTCTCATAATATGGGTATCATTCTGTTTTTTCTCTTTTTCCTGGATAGTGACCCAGAAGAAGCCCCTTTTCTAGGATTTTCTCTCTTGGTATTTATAGCTATGAGATTCGTGAGCTGGCAATTAGTGGCCGTGACCACGTTGGGATTTCGCCTTCATGATGGAGGATGGGCCGTGGCCTTATTGATCAAATCAGGCAAGGGTTAAAAACCGTTAATTCTAAGTGGTCGTACCACTTATTAATCATGAATTAGCTTAAGACGGGATTAGCTTCGTTAGTTATCGTGGGGTCGGATTCTGACCCATACAGTTTTAAAAACTACTACGTACTACACTATTTTTGGAATACCAGAAACAATCACAAGAGTTATTTTATACTCCGACTTGAAAAGTTATCGAAAACTTATTCTTTTTTTCCTTATATAATAAGTCCAATTTTTTTACTGTTGCAATTGATTAATAAACATATGGGTCACCACCAAAGGATGTGGTGCAGTGGATGGGACTGCTCTTCCCTTAACCAGAGGTCTCGGGTTCGAGCCCTGGGTATGAAAAAATCCTTGGTAGGGAGCGCTTCCCCCCGAAAGGGGCCCTATGCGGCGCGAATCCGGATATAGTCGGGATCCAATGTGGATACCGAACACCGGGTGGAAAACCAAAAAAAAATATATGGGTCCGCTTTCATAACTTTTTAAAATTGAACGCAAAAATTTATTTTACTTGTATCTATGTATCAATTTGACTTGAACTCTATAATTAATGAGTTACTTTTACGTTTTTGTACATAAATAATATTAAAGTCAACTAATATTTTAGGGCTATTTTGGTCTACCAACATTGTATTCATGCTTTTATAATAATACTAGTCTCTATAGACGTGCGTTGCCACGTCGTCTTTAAATTTGTTGTCATTTAGTAGAAATTTTATGTAAGAAATAATAATATATTTAACCTAATTAATATTCAGAACATATTTGGTTGAACTATAAAGAAGAAATTAAAGTGGTAGAAATATTAAATGTTTGCACTTCTTGATTGGGTGTCGTGATTTGCAATCCTTGTGGTAGATAAAAGTAATAATTTCTCATTATTCTTCAAGCAAAGACAAGGAAATTTTTAATAGCTAAATAATCTCCAACAATAAATAAAAATTAAGAATTTGCCATGCATGCAATTTGATTGATAAAAATAAAACAAATCACAATACCAAAAAAAAGGGTTAAAACTCCATGTATGCAAATTGATTATATTGCATATCAGTACACGTTGCATCTAATGTAAATAGAAGAAAGAGAGGAAATTATGAACGTGCACTTCTAATTCAAGTAGGATCGACTTTGTAGGGTCGACATATGTGTAGTTTAAATCGAAAAAGAATTACACCATTAAGTAATTTATCATTAGATCCTTAAATTATATAAATATTTAAGGGCATAAAACTCGATCAATATTTCGAGGATATTTTAGTCGTTCAACATTTAGCATAAATTATTTGTGCTATAGATATAGATAGATAGACTAGTCTCTATGTACGTGCGTTGCACGAGAAATATGTTTAAAATAATAAACTTTTAATTGTTTACACTGTTGAATATGTACAAAGTACAAAGGTAATAATCAATTCCTTAAAATAAAAATTATCAAATATATAATTCGAACCAAGTCATTAACAACATTTTGTACATATATAGGATGACAAATGAAATAATTAAATATTTTAGAATCACAGC
>NW_017678004.1:19442-22443 GCF_001879085.1 Nicotiana attenuata
AAGAAGGAAGTAATCAAATGGTTAGATGCGGGAATTATCTTCCCCATCTCTGATAGCAATTGGGTAAGCCTTATTCAATGTGTGCCGAAAAAGGGGGAATGACTATTGTACAATATGAGAACAATGAGTTGATCTCAACTCGTACAGTCACGGGATGGCGAATTTGCATGGATTACCGGAAATTGAACACAGCCACCCGGAAGGACCACTTCCCCCTGCCATTCATTGACCAAATGTTGGACAGGCTGGCCAGGCGATCGCACTTCTGTTTCTTGGATGGATATTCGGGGTACAATCAGATATCAATAGCCCCCGAAGATAGAGAGAAAACATCATTCACTTGTCCGTATGGCATCTTCGCCTTTCGGAGAATGCCTTTTGGACTTTGCGATGCACCAACGACATTTCAACGGTGCATGTTAGCCATTTTCACAGACATGGTGGAGGACATTATGGAGGTTTTTATGGATGATTTCTCTGTGGTAGGGGATTCATTCGAGGATTGTCTTTACCACTTAAGAAGAGTGATAAAAAGATGTGTGGAGACAAACTTAGTGTTGAACTGGGAGAAGTGCCATTTTATGGTACAGGAAGGGATAGTCCTGGGACATCGAATGTCCAGTAAGGGAATTGAGGTTGACCATGCTAAGGTTGACGTGATTGAAAAGCTGCCACCGCCTACTTCAGTCAAGGCGGTAAGAAGTTTCCTTGGGCACGCCGGGTTCTACAGGCGATTCATAAAAGATTTCTCCAATATTGCTAACCCATTATGCAAACTCCTTGAAAAGGATCACCCCTTTGTATTTTCTAATGATTGCAGGTTGGCATTTGAGGAGTTGAAGAAGTGATTGGTGACTGCACCCATCATTGTTGCACCCAACTGGGAGCAACCGTTTGAGCTCATGTGCGACGCAAGTGACTATGCCATAGGAGCAGTCTTAGGGCAGCGAAAGGATAAACTGATGCACCCGATTTACTATGCAAGTAGAACACTAAGCGGTGCATAACTCAATTACACTGTAACGAAAAAGGAGATGTTGGTTGTCGTTTTTGCATTCAACAATTCAGGTCTTACTTAATTGGCTCGAAAGTTATTGTTTACACTGACCATGCAGCAATTAGGTACCTGATAGAAAAGAAGGAGTCAAAGCCACGCTTGATTCGTTGGGTTCTTCTGTTACAAGAATTCGATCTGGAGATACGTGACAGAAAAGGGACAGAGAACCAAGTAGCTGACCACCTCTCAAGGTTGGAAGGAGCTGAAAAGAAGGTAGAGGTTGAGGATATAACAGAGACATTCCCGGATGAACAGTTACTAGCAATGACAATGGAGGAGGCACTGTGGTATGCTGATATTGATAATTATTTAGCAAGTGGTATTGTACCTTATGAACTCTCCTCAATTCAAAAGAAAAAGTTCTTTCGTGATTGTCGGTCTTATTATTGGGATGAACCTCTATTGTTTAAAATATGTGTAGATAACATGAACCGGCGGTGTATCCCCGAGAAAGATCAACATTCTGTTTTGCAGGCTTGCCATGCTTCACCATATGGTGGACACTTTGGAGGAATTCGGACAGCAGCTAAGGTGTTGGAGTCGGGCTTGTATTGGCCAACTCTGTTCAAGGATGCCCATGCTTGGGTTAAAAGTTGCGATGAATGCCAAAGGACATGCAATATATCTCGTAGACACGAGATGCCAATGACCACGATTCAAGAGGTGGAGATTTTTGACATGTGGGGGATCGACTTCATGGGGCCATTTGTCAGATCATGTGGTAACAAGTACATATTGGTAGCAGTTGACTACGTCTCCAAGTGGGTCGAAGCAGTGGCTCTCCCGACCAATGATTCTAAAGGGGTAACAGGCTTTCTAAAGAAGAACATTTTCACACGTTTTGGTACCCCAAGAGCTATACTCAGTGATGGTGGCACCCATTTCTGCAATAGAGCGTTCGCACGACTGTTGGAAAAATATGGAGTTTGTCATAAAGTGACCACCCCGTACCACCCACAATCGAGCGGGCAAGTTGAAGTGTCCAACAAGGATATTAAAAGTGTCCTCACAAAAACAGTGAATGCAACAAGGACTGACTGGGCAAAGAAGTTGGATGATGCATTGTGGGCGTATCGCACAGCCTTCAAAACCCCAATTGGTATGTCACCGTATAAGTTGGTGTTTGGAAAGGCATGCCACCTCCCAGTTGAGCTAGAGCATAAAGCACTTTGGGCATTGCGGCAGTTGAACTTAGACATGGAGACAGCAGGTACTAACAGAGTCACTGGGTTACATGAGCTCGAGGAATTCAGGTTCCAGGATTTTGAGAGTGCTAGATTATACAAAGAAAGGATGGAATTAATGCATGATAAGCACATCTTGGATCGAAACTTCAAACCCGGAGATCTAGTGTTGTTATACAACTCGAGATTGAGATTGTTTCCACGTAAGTTAAAGTCCCGATGGTCAGGACCCTTCAGAGTGGTGCAAATGTTCTTAAGTGGAGCCGTCGAGATTGAATCAGAAGATGGGACAAATAAGTTCACAGTAAATGGGCAAAGGTTGAAACATTACCTTGGAATGGCTGAAGAAAAAGGGGATAGAGCGGTAATCACTTTGGAAGAGCCCCGGTACGCGAATGAGGAGTGATGATCAAATGCTTGTGTCGTGCCGCGACATTAAATCAGGCGCTGCGTGGGAGGCAACCCACGAGTGTTGTTGTTAGTGTATTCATGTAACTTCCCATAAACAAGAAAAAAAGAAAAATATTGCTAGCACCGCGACCGCGGTGGACCGCGGTGAACAGCGGTGAGGCGTAACTATTCTGCCTCCGATTTTTAAACCCACCGCGACCTACCGCGACCGCGGTCGATCGCGGGGGTACCAGGTATTTTAGTTTGTTTTTTTCCCGTTTTTTCTTTCTTTCTTATTTTTCTTCTTCTCTTAATTTAACTAACCCCTTAATTTCCACCCCCCCCCCTTCATAAACCAAATAAAAATACC
>NW_017678004.1:23159-25139 GCF_001879085.1 Nicotiana attenuata
CCGATCTTATTGACAAAGAAGATTGATGAGATGGGTACAAAACAGGTGCATATCGTTGACACAACAAATGGAGGACTGTGTACACCTTGTGTTAATCAGTCTTATGTGTGTTCATGGAGTGGAGAAGGTGAAAATCAAGGGGAAAGAGAAGATATGAATTATGTCAACAACTTTGGGGGTCAGAGACAAGGAGGACAGTAGTGCAGACCGGCACAAAATCAGCAATACAGACCAAACATGCCACAGCCTGGGGCTATACAACCTCAAGGCCAAATGGTGCCAGTACCATATCAGAGACAACAGGGCTATCCACAGCAAAATCAGCAACAATTGACATATCAGCCACCTCCTCAACAGCAAGATAACAACATGGTGGAGATCAGGGGAATGCTTCAGCAACTCATTGGGAAAAATGGTAAAATACAGGACAAGTTGGCAGTGCATGATTCAGCTATAAAGAACATTGAAACTCAGTTGGGGCAGCTGTCTATAGCTTTAAACAACCGCCCCTAGGGAACTTTGCCAGCGGGCACAAACATCAACCCCAAGGAGCAAAACCCGAATCAGCTGATGGCAGTAAGTCTCTGGAATGGGAGAGATTTAGACAAAGAGCAGGAAGTTGCACAAGCCAGCAAAGAGACTACGCCAGCCACTCCAATTCCACTAGAGGTGGATGAACCAACAGAACTTACTGAAGTGGTGGTTGAACAGGGTTATGATGACAAGGGTAAGGCTAAGGTAAGTGAACAAGCTGCAGAACAGGTGGTGCCTTTTGTGCCACAGAACCCCAATAGAGAGAAGCCAGCAAGCAGTGAACAAAGGGTGATACCTGCACCATTCCCTCAGAGACTGGTAAAACAAAAGAAGGAAGATCAATACAAGAAATTCATGGAGATGCTGCGTCAAATTCAGTTGAATATTCCTTTGATGGATGCCTTGAGGGAGATGCCAGGTTATGCGAAGACGATGAAGGACCTAATATCCCGGAAGTTTGATTTTCAGGACCTATCCACAGTGACTCTGACGCAGACCTGCAGTGCAGTAGTGACAAGATCTATGGCTCAAAAGATGTCTGATCCAGGTAGCTTCACTATTCCATGCACAATTGGGAGTTATGCCTTTGGAAAGGCATTATGTGATCTGGGAGCCAGCATAAATTTGATGCCTCTGGCTGTGTACACCAAACTGGGCATTGGTAGAGCTAGACCGACTTCGATGATGCTGCAACTAGCTGACCGCACTGTTAAAAGGCCAACTAGGATTCTTGATGATGTGTTGGTACAAGTGGAGAAGTTTGTGTTCCCTGCAGACTTTGTTATTCTGGATTGTCAGGTAGATGAGGAGATACCTCTCATTCTAGGTAGGCCATTCTTGGCCACTAGGAGAGCACTGATCGATTGTGAGACTAGGGAATTAAAAATGAGGCTGAATGATGAAGAAGTCATATTCAACGTTCAGCAATCCATGAGGAGACCTAATGAATACGCTAATTGCTCCCTAGTGGAGGCAGTGGATGTGATCCTGCACGAAGATGACATGACCCTGACTGCTAAAGATCCATTGGAGGTATGCCTGATAAATTTAGAGGAGATGGATGGTGAAGGGTTAGCTGAGTGGGTCATGGCACTTGAAGGCCAAGGATTTTGGAAAAGGGAACCTCAGTTCGAGTCCCTTGAGTTAGAAAAAAGGGCTACACCTCCAGCAAAGCCATCAGTAGAGGAACCACCCAAGCTGGAGCTGAAACCGCTCCCAGCTCACCTCAGGTACGTTTTCTTAGGCCCTGATTCTACTTTACCTGTCATTATATCATCCGGTTTGCTAGATGTGCAGGTAGAACAGCTCATACAGGTACTACAGGAAAGTAAGACTGCCATTGGTTGGACCATGGCAGACATAAAGGGTATCAGCCCAGCCTTCTGTATGCACAAGATTCTCTTGGAAGAAGGGCACAAACCTTCCAGAGAACATCAACGAAGGCTG
>NW_017678005.1:0-555 GCF_001879085.1 Nicotiana attenuata
CCAGGGTATTACTAGACCGATACAATTGAAGGGTCATGGCACTACCTTTGGGCTCAGATATCAGTACACATGGCAAGAGTATAATGATTGGTCGCCTTCGTGGTGTGGACCGTATTACCCTCTCGAGCAACCGGTGCCACATCTGGATCAAGCTTTTCACCAAGCTGACACAATATGGGGAACTGCAGAAGAAGAGGCATTAGCTGGGCTGAAGAATCTGTTCTTGGAAGATGAAGACATGGACTGCAGTGCAATAATTGAGGAGGAGGAGGAAGAATGCCTCACTATTCAGACTGTGGAGAAGGGAGCTATTCTTAGGAACTGGACCGCACACCATCTTGGGCCCACCGAGTCCCTGGGTAGCTTGGCGGATTTTATTCTATAGCCATTCTAGGCAATTAGATTTTCAGTAACTTGTTTAAAAGCTTATTGTTTCAAATAAATGCTCGATTCATCAAGCCGTACTTGTCTGGATGTTTTTTCAGTTTTAATCAAATTGCATTGCTCTTTATATTCGTTATTATTTTTCTACTACTTCTTTTTTTACAATTGTTA
>NW_017678005.1:4822-14365 GCF_001879085.1 Nicotiana attenuata
AAACTTTGAATGCTTCATGAAGTGCTTGTCTAGTTTGTTCATCTAAGTCTTACCTACTCTACTTCACTAATGAGATCCTGTTAAGACATCTAGCCCTTTCAAATGTACTCTAGTTGTGTGTATTGGTCATGTCTAAGACCTATGTGTTCTCAACATATCTTTGCTGTAATCTTAGTAACTAACTTGTCAATTCCACAACTTCTTGGGAAATCTGTGTATTTGTTTGCTATCACTAAGGTGCATTCTATGTGTCCCCTACCCCTTTCTCCTCGTGTGAAGTCTGTTTGCAATAGTGTTTTTCCTGGAGCTGTTCTGGGGCTGGTATTCTAATTTCAAAATGTTCTTTTTCATGCTTTTCCTACTACTGTTTTACTCAAACTAGTACAGGTTTTCAGAAAACTCTTTTCATTCCTAAGACCTTCCTTTATACTGTTTACCAAACTCCTTCGAATCATTATGCACTCTCACATTACTCTTATATTACTAAGTCCTGCCCCTATGGTATGTGTAGTTCTTTGAGACCCTTGAGATCTCTCTGAACTCTGGCATATCAGGGCTGGCACTTCCACACTGCACATAAATCAGTTCTTATTTGAGAAAGGTCTGGGTGTGAGCACTGCCCGGGATCCTTGAGGTCCTTAGGGAACTGTGACACACCTAGACATAAAATTGGCTATGGAACTTTGAGCACTTGAGACTACTGAAGGCTTGGAAACTACTTTGGGCCTACTTCAGGCTCCCTATAGTTTAATGTATATTTATATTTATGTAATTCATTCAATTCTTTGTGAGTAATAATTAATTGTAAACAAACATTGTGGTGACTAGTGAAAATGGAGGGTAGTTGTATATTGTGGGTATAGTTGGGTAGATAACATGCCTATAGGGTTTATTTTGATTTACATGTGCTGTGTTAGACAATCTGCCTATAGGATTTCTTGTTTGAAATGAATTCTACCTGCTCCATTTCATATAATTAGATATCATGCCTATAAGATCTAAAATCAGTTTTAATAATTAGAGATCATGCCTATAGGATTTAAAATCAGCTTTAATAGAAATCATGCCTATAGGGATTTCGCTTTGGTCAAATAAATTCTGCTTGCTTCACCTTATGTTTATTTAGAAACCATGCCTATAGAATCTAAACCAGTTTAGTTAGACCTAAAATCAGTTTAACTTTAACTCATGTTTGTAGATTTTGAATCGGTTTAATTAACTAACCTACTCGTTTCTTCAACAACGTGTTAATTAATATTACTAGAAAGCATGCCTATACGATCAAAAATGCCCGTTAAAATTGTTTACAGTTTTGGTGCATTCCTGATCAACGATTAGATACCACGCTCATAGGACATCACTATTACACGCTTAGGCAAGCCTATAGGGCGACAAAAAATTCTGCAACCATAAAACTACGCCTTTGTTATTTGAGACTGCTCATATTCAACAGGTTTAAAAAAATCAGTAGGTAAATGGATTCAATTCTTTTACACTTTGGTCTTAACTCAACATTGCATATTCTCAGCTCACCTAGATATCCTGTTCTGAGTTCCTCTTAAATATCTGGAAACTGTTGTTTGAGACGTGCACTTACTTGTTCTATTTGTGGAGGTAAAATGTGAGCCTTTAATTGTTTCCTCTTTACTGCAGTCCTAATTGTCTTTTGGTTGACGCCTAGATTTTTCTCCTTTAAGTACCTTAGGATGGTCTAGAACTACCTAAATTAGAGGTCCTAAATACCTGCAGGGCCAGAAGAGAGGGACGGGTAGTGCACGCATAGGATATCTTTCAAGGTTGCTAAAACGCTTTAGGCTATGACCAAGGGGAGGGAATCGGGTAGTAAGGATATGATGACTACGCGCTAATGTCACGTGTAGCCCCTCATTGAGGAGCGATTACCGGGCATTGTGTGGGCATGATCCTGTAGGCTATCCAACCTAGGACCCCTCTTTCCCAACTCCCGTTGTTTAAATGAATTTACTTTTCTTTACATATGTGCAAGTTGTTCAAACCTCTCTCTTGCTCCCATTACCTGAATCATACCTGTATTTAGATATAAAAACATGCTTTTATTTGTCGAAATTGGTTACTTGCTAAAAGACTAATTCACATAGTTTAAGTTCGGCCGGGACCCACCATTGTGGACCGCGAGGGGTGCCTAACGTCTTCCTCTCAAAGTTATTTTGAGCCCTTACCCTAATCTCTGGTGATGCAAACTAGTTACATGAGTTAACCTCTCTAGGTGCCCTAACGCACCATAATCTGTTAGGTGGCGACTCTTCAAACACCCAATTCCCAAAAGGAAACGAGTTGATTCCCCATGAGTGTCGAAACACGGACTTTTCTCCACGAGGAGAAAAAAAGGGGGCGCGACAAGGGTTTATTATGTCCTGAGTCCGGAATGCGGGCCAACCACCAAAGTTATGCGGTCAAATTTTTTCATAGATAAAGATGGAATAAAATTCAACACGAGCCAAAAATGAGACAAAGAATTCCTTTTTTATTTACAAGAGACGGTTACAAAATATAACTACAATATCCACAAAGGGAATTCACATAGAAACAAAGAAGCAAAAAGCAAAAGCCAAGAACCTAATCTACTTTTAAAGGCCACGTCCTCGAGAACATCATCTTCGAGAGCCTCCTTCCTGGGGACCCCGTTTTGACTGTTGGAAATATCTTTATGCTTGAAGAGATTTGAGGTAGAAAGTCTTCGATAAATGTAACTATATTTCCAGCAGTGGGAATTGAACATTCTGTTGAGATTTTCGATCGTAATCCGTTAAAAAAAGGAGCAGCAAAAGAGAAAGACCAGAAGATGTAGCTTCGCCTTCTATCACAAGAAAAATCAAAAGGGTTGCAAGATGCTCGATCAACGATCCAAGAATGTTTATCCTTGGGACATTGTTCCGGGGTGGGATGCAAAAGTTAGTAGACGATAGTGCCACCTCATTCCATGGAGAGCAAAAGGAATGAAGTGCTACACCGAGTTGCAGTTAAGAGAGATGAGCAACAGTGTATAGTTCGCATATTTTCTGATGCGAGAAGGATTCAGCGCCCTTCTCACGTTGTTTCGAATCAAAGCTTTGAAAAAAGGAACCTTGGCATAACTGGTAAAGTTGTTGCCATATGACCATGTGTTCGCAGTTCCGAACGATGGAAATAGACGATTAAAGAAGGAAGCAAAGAAGGGAAAAGATCAAAAGTAGATAAAGATGAAAAAGGCACAGTTCTTTATTCAACAGGATAGCCTCCTATTTATAGAAAGGCGGCGATGGATCGGCAGCGCAAGTGGCCGACTAACACTGACACGCATTTGATGTTTTGGGAAGAGCGCCGACATGACATTTTCGGTCATTTCAAGCACCTATGTCACGAGCGTGACATCATCATGAGAAGCTTGGGGAAGTCGAGGTGCAAATTGTTTCTTATCATCTTATTTCAAGAAACGCGGGGACTATATGTATACGGTCAAAGTCATATGCCCTCGGTGTAGAAGCTCGAGGTACCGTCCTAGGCCCGAGTCCGGGAGAAGTCAAGGTCAAAACCGGTAGACCAAGCTCGAGCTCGAAGACAGAGTGTAATGCCCGGAGGAAGGAGCTCGAAGAATACCGAGGCCAAGTGTGCTCGACCTCGAAATAGTACCGTTATGGATTTGTACCAGAGCGAGCTAGATTCCTGCCACGTTCCTAAGATCATGGCGCAAATTCCGGAGTAAGATCGTACAATTTCGTACTAGGCGGTTAGATAGCTATAACAAGAATATTCCCTACTGTAAATAGAAATATTCCTTATTTGGGGTTCCCCTACTATATAAAGGGGACCCCAATCATTTGTAACCCCACTATCCCCACCACTTTGACCACAATCATTCTCACCCACAATCAACACTCATCCACCTCAACTACCACAACTGACCACCCCATCACCATCAACAACCACAACCGGCACTGCCCATCATTATAACCTACTACCACCCACCCACCACCTTCCTCAATCATAACTACTACCACCACTCCATATTAACTATCACCACCACCATCCTCAATCATAATCGCCACCTCTACAAATCACTACTAGCTACTAGCATGAACCACCATCATCAACCAAAACTACCATCAACCACCGCCTCTAGTCGGTATTCAACCGTTAGCCATCACCACCAACAACTATCATATTTTAAAAAATTATATATGTTATAAATAGAATTTTATTTATGGTGAATGTCTATATTTAGAGAGATTCTAGGGTTTATTACTTGGTGGCTAAGTCACCATCTCCCTATAAATAGAAGGTTCTATTCCATTGTAATTCATCCCAAATCAATAAGAATTCTCTCTCCCTACTTTTCTCTGCAATATTATTCTTCTTCTTTTATTGTTTCATAACACGTTATCAGCACGAGACTCTAACCAATTGAGTAGAAGTTTTGGGATGGAGCATAATGATTGTCAATTGCTCCATGAACTTCCTTCATGATTAAATTCTGGATTTAAGATAAGTATTTTACTTTATTTTTCTCTTTTAAATTCTTGATATTCTATAATTTGATTTTAAATACAAGCAAAGACAATAAATTTTGATTGTAACTCTAATGGAGTTTGAAAGAAATTATAACCACCCAAAGTGGTAAAATTTCTATGTCTTGCCATGATTAAATTCATGTATGATTATGGGCACAAAAAGTGGAAATCCGTCCCATTGAATTTGCTTCATTCTCATTCCCTTAAGAGAATGTAATAGCAGTATGTGATAAGTCTGAAAGAATACAAAATTACTACAATGAAAGTATCAATGGATGTGGACGTGGCAATAGATGAAATTATAATCGTCATCATTGTGGTAATGAGAACAATAAGGATTCTCAAAATAATCCTTCACTTTGTGAAAGTAATATTTGTCATCGATTAGACATGAGATTTTATCTAGCACATATAGATGATTATGGTCCATTCATGGTGACAACATCTGATTTATGAATACATATTCATTCTTGGAGGAATATGAACGTGCTAGTGATAGTGAATATACCACACTCACCTCTAGAAGGAGGTTTGAGCGGAAATAAGAAAATAATGTCATTATTATGGCATAAATGGTCTTTGGTCACGTACTTATTGTACGCCAAAATATTTTGGCATTGTGATTATTAAAAGACAACGGTAATGCAAGAAATAGATCTTGCATATAACTTTGACCATAACCATAATAGTATGACTTTCTCTTTAAAAGAATATTCACCATATGGATGTTGATGAATATGTGGTACTACAAAATTAATTGAGAACTCTGCAAGAGCCAATTATACTATTTTAGAGAAACACAATTAATTACCAATAAGGTATTGTGTTGTAGTAAGTCTCAAAGAAACTTATTCAGTTTCCAAAGTATACGCGAAAGCGGTTGATTATATTGAGACTATAAATAAAGGAAAGATTTAATATCTTCTATTACTACAACTTGTAGCGGGGTAATATGAATGTGAAAAGCTACCCGCATTATTCTCCAGTTTGTACTACACAAACAAAAGAATGCCACAATAAAGAGAAGTTTATTGATATAAAAACCCATATCATAATAGATTTGGAGTTTATTGATAATTGCACACGTCATGGTGTAAATATGAAGTTTATCAATATTGATAATTTATTCAGTTGGCATAATTTATTTAGCCATATCAATTTAAGTATGATGTGCAAAAATAAAAGAGAATTCACATGGGTAAATATTAAAGAACTAGAAAGTTCTTTACGAATTCTCTTACATTGCTTGTTCTCATTAATTAATAGACCAATTAAAATTGGGATTGAATCACATGAATGCTGGAAATATCAAAGGCGAATATGGGCCCATTCACCTGCCATTATACCACATAAGATGCATCTATGAGATGGCTACATGTGCGATTATTATTAACCCGCAACATGGTGTTTGCGAGGTAACTTGCTCAATAATTTGATTTAGAGCATAATTTCCAGATCTTTTACTCAAAAAAGTTTATCTTGATAAGTTGGTTTACATCACAGTTAGTTTAGCAAAATAATTATTGAGTGCCTCCACTTAATAGCTAAACTATTGCTTATGAGAATAAAGTTATATATATCAGTTTGATATATGTTATATACAAAAGTATATTATATTCTCCCCTCACAAGTGGTTCAGGGTCAGGAACCAAATAATTCCATCTTATTATTATTGATGTGCGGTGTATATTTTGATTAACACCTTAACGCACAATGATGGGTTCTCAAAGTTGAGGAAACAAGTTAGTTTTTCTAACATGAGGGGGAGACAAGATACAACAATTGAGAAAAAGTTACATGGAATGAATTATCATTTATACATCTAGATCCTCGAATAAAATAATATGAATTTGAAGTTCATAAAAGGATAATTCATGTGCAATATATTGCAAAGCATGCCGGATGCATTCTGACCCAAAGAAAGTAACCATATTCTCATTGCAAATGCTCCTATTAAATCCTAGAAGGACAAAGTCTATGGTACGTTTAAAGCGTATAGACAGTCGGTTTCAAATAAACTTCTTGATCAAGAAGATGAGCAAATGATCAAAATTATCATAATAAAGGAGGCAAGTGATCTAGAAGATCACATGACATAACACTTCATAAAATCTCATGAGAGATTCAGGTACCTGAATATGTGAATGAAGAGATCTCTATGTTATGTCTATATGAAAAATAAGGAGGTTGGAACCGATATAAAATGTTTGTCGACGACATCTATAATAACGCTAAATATATATGAGGATCTTAAGTCTGAAGAAACAATTTCGAATAGAATTGGTTTCATATGAAAGAGATGTAGTTTTGAACATGTAGTTCAAACACTTGAAAGTATAAAGTCAATGGTATGTGCAATCAATTTTCGATATCTTATATGTCTAGCATGACATGAAAACATGATATGCATCTAAAGTCTACTATATGGCTTATATGACTTAACTTATATGACATTCCATGAAGGATTTAAATTGCTTAAAGCATATATAATTCTTGGTCATGAAATACTACATCCAAAGTGCAATTTGTGCACAAATGTATCTTGCTATAACTATATGCATGATAATATGATAGCAAGAGTTTTCACCTATATGTGAAGATATTGAACTGACGATTCCAACAAGATCATATGAAGACAACACATCTATTAGGGATGATGATTTAAAGATGAAACAAATACGTTCAAGTTAATATGGCTGATTTGTTTATCAAATCTCTACCAAAGATCTTTTGAAGATGGTGCACAAGATTGGAATGCAAATGCTTAAGGATGTGAATTGATGCTCTCATCAGGGGGAGTTAATACGCGTTGTACTCTTTTTCCCTTACAATTGCAAGGTTTTTAACGATGCAACCAAAAGGCGTATTGTTAGATATATGTACTCTTTTTCCTTCTCTAGAATTTTTCCCAACTGGGTTTTATTTTAGTTAAGGTTTTAACGAGGCACATTATCTATTGAATAAACATTCAAGGGGGAGTGTTATAAATAGAATTTTATTTATGGTGAATTTTTATATTTAGAGAGATTCTAGGGTTTATTACTTGGTGGTTAAGTCACCATCTCCCTATAAATAGAGGGTTCTATTCCATTGTAATTCTTCCCAAATCAATAAGAATTCTCTCTCCCTACTTTTCTCTGCAATACTATTCTTCTTCTTTTATTGTTTCATAACAATATACTTTATTGATAGAATATTAGATTAGTTAGTATTTCATTTGAATTTTATATTTATTAATTTTCAAATAAAGATAAATTTTCTACATTCAGATGTTAAAAATCAAACAGTCTTATTATTTAGTATTCGGATCTTAATACACATCTTAATATATTCAGATGTGCATTCAGATTCAAATGTCTTAATCTTAATACACATCTTGATATTCAGATGTGTATTCAGATTCAGACGTCTTAATCTTAAAAAAACGAATGAGGCCTAAGTCTCTGTTATAGATCTTAATCATACAGACTTATTCAGACCCATTAAGTGGTTGTGAAGTAAAAAAACAAACACACTTAATGATTAATATCTAATAATAATTAAGATTTAGACTTCAAAAATAAACGCACTTAATGTCAAAAATCTGAATGATTAAGATTCAGACCTCCATTAAGTGCAAACAAATGAGGCCTTANCAATGAATAGGGAAGGTATAGTAATGCTATGAATGACCCAGTATCGAATACTGGTAATAATATCAGCAAACGAACGTTCTCCTGTGCTTCCAGACATGCTGAGCTCCACATATTCTTGTACAGTCAAAGAAGATCGATTCCGTAAAAGATGAGATCAGTAAATGACAATTCACTGAAATTTCATCTTTGTGAGATCGTCAATATTGTACCGAGGGCGTCTTTAGAGTATACCGAATCAGTATAGCTATCCTTCTTCTGACACAGCAACGCAATTTGAAATAGTATCAAAAGTAAGTACTAAATAATTTCTTTTTTCCTTTACTTGTTGATGTAAAATCATCTTCCATTCAATAGAAAATTCTTTCAATTCAACGAAAGAGATTCTCATATTCACACAATTTAAGTAGATGCGAGATATAGAAATTTGCTTTTCGTAGTTGTGGAAGCAGTTTTGTTGTTGGAATCCTTTTTTTAAAGAAGAAGTTAATGGTCGAGTAAGAAATAAGAGTAGTAGATCATATTCGATGAAAGAAAAAATCGAATAATTGGAATCCATAGTTGTGATGCATTGTTGTGGATCTCGATCCAAAGGTTCTTTCTTGATCTAGCTACAAGGATGGGGCAGTAGGGAAAGATAAAATGTGGAACCTAATAGAAATTACTAGTTTTAGAATCTAGTTGGACAAAAAAAAAGATTTTTTCAAGTCGATTGTGTGATAACTTTTTCTTCTTCTCCATCATTCAAGATATTATGTGAATTAATATATTACTGAATCTAATGAGTTAAACTTAAATTAAAGTAAAAAGAAAAAGTTTTATAAGGTAACTGTTCGCTTTAAAATCGATAATGGAGTCGATACAATTCAACAGAATCTAAGAAATGATCAAATTCGAAAATCATTACTGCCTAATTACTGTATCACTCAACATGTTTAAGTTTGTTCTGTTAAAAGCTATAACTAGTATACTGTTTAGCATGCCCAATCCTTCTTGAGATAATTGCATTAATCCTATTTGTTCACTAGTCTGTCCAAGCTGCATTGTTTGTTTACTGTCTCACCCAGCATGTCTAAATTCTGCTTGTTCTATATGTGATTAGTATTTCTAAACTTTGAATGCTTCATGAAGTGCTTGTCTAGTTTGTTCATCTAAGTCTTACCTACTCTACTTCACTAATGAGATCCTGTTAAGACATCTAGCCCTTTCAAAGGTACTCTAGTTGTGTGTATTGGTCATGTCTAAAGACTTATGTGTTCTCAACATATCTTTGTAACTAACTTGTCAATTCCACAACTTCTTGAGGAATCTCTGTATTTGTTTGCTATCACTAAGGTGCATTCTATGTGTCCCCTACCCCTTTCTCCTTGTGTGAAGTCTGTTTG
>NW_017678005.1:19213-20210 GCF_001879085.1 Nicotiana attenuata
GAGGTGGCGTTAACAAGAGGCTGGAGGTCTGGAGACATACCCTGGAGTCTAAGGGTTTCAAGTTGAGCAGGACCAAGACAGAATACTTGGAGTGCAAGTTCAGCGGTGTTACCCAGGAGGCGGACGGGGATGTGAAACTCGATACGCAAGTCATTTCCAGGAGAGAAAGTTTCAAGTATTTGGGATCTATAATCCAGAAGGATGGGGAGATAGATGAGGATGTCACACACCGTATCGGAGCAGGGTGGATGAAGTGGAGGCTCGCTTCCGGTGTCTTGTGTGATAAGAATGTGCCGTTGAGACTTAAGGATAAGTTCTACAAGGTAGTTGTTAGACCGACTATGTTGTATGGGGCTGAGTGTTGGCCAGTCAAAACCTCTCATGTCCAGCAGATGAGGGTAGCGGAAATGAGGATGTTGAGATGAATGTGTGGGCATACTAGGTTGGATAGAATTAGGAATGAAGTTATTCGAGACAAGGTGGGAGTGGCCCCTGTGGAGCCAAAGATGCGTGAGGCAAGGTTGAGGTGGTTCGGGCATGTTAAGAGGAGAAGCGTAGATGCCCCTGTCAGGAGATGTGAGAGGTTGGCCTTAGGAGTTGTGAGGAGGGGTAGAGGTAGGCCAAAGAAGTCTTGGGGAGAGGTGATCAGGCGGACATGGTTCTACTTGAGCCAACCGAGGACATGACTCTAGATAGAAGGGTGTGGAGGTTGAAGATTAGGGTAGAAGGTTAGTAGGTAGTCGTGCATCTCCCTTTGTCTTCTCTAGCTCGATAGTATTAGCGCTAGTTCGGTACCCTTTTTCTCCTTAGTTTTCTATATTCGCATGTCTCGTTTCGTTGTTACTTGCCATTGGTAATTCCGTAGTTTGCTGCCTTGGAATTAGTTTTCTAAATATGTTAACTTGCTGCTACTTGTTATCAGTACCCCTTTCATATTATCTGTTGCTATCTCCGATTTAGTTTTCTAATTATTGTTTTGCTATTACTTGCTACCAGG
>NW_017678005.1:24112-25098 GCF_001879085.1 Nicotiana attenuata
GATGAACAAGGTGCACAATCATCAGAGGTTCCAAATGTTGATTCTCCAACATTGGAACCCAAACATACAGATTGTCAAGAGGACAAGGAATCTGTGGCTAAGAAGCTCAGGAAGCTAGAAAAGGGAATTCAGCAGGTAATATTATTAACTACAATATATTTACATATTAGCTACAATTTATCTACATTTCATAACAGTTGATGTAGTATATATTGTAGTTAAATTATAGTATAATTCTATATTTCTATATTTTTAACTTTTAGGTTGATGGAAAGTTAGCGGATTTTAGGAAGGCTGTATTTGAGGAACTCCATAAACTGAGAGTGTTTATAGATGATTCTGTGAAGAGTGTTTTGAAATTAGTAAACAGGAGCTATGATGTGGATGAGGCAAAGGTAAGAGTTGACATATATTTATATACCAAAACAAATTATGACATATGAAACAATATACTCAACCTAACATTAAATCTTTAGTTTGCTGGTAGTTCAACCAAAAACAATGACCAAAAATAAGGATTGAACAACCAACAATTTCATTGCAATATTGGTGATCAAGTGCATGCAAGCACAAGCAACACAGGTATCTACAAAATACCTACAAATATATACACTTATTAAAAAACTTTATAGAACATAGTTTTATTATTCACATTTTATCTACAACTTTCTACCTATATCTACAACTTTCAAACCAACATTATCTAGTATTATTTACCTTTTTTAATTATAAATTTAAGCTGCAGTTTGTCCGGAACATGTTCCGGGACATGTTGACTTATATCCAGAATTTCAAGGAGCTGATGTTGATCAAGCAGGTATAAAATCATGTTGTCATTCATAATAAATACTTGTTGTTCATACAATTTTACATTCCTGTTAAGTCATTTATGTTTTATGTAACAGATATTGAAGATGTCAATGTACACTCCCCAATTCATGGAGTGAGTGTAGCAGCTCAGATAGAACAAGTCAATGAGAAACAGC
>NW_017678006.1:5450-9748 GCF_001879085.1 Nicotiana attenuata
ACTATTCCATTAATTATTCTGAGTATTTGCATAAATAATTACAACATATTGAAATCACAGAAGTTACACAATTGGTCCAAAATGCATAATGAAAGGGATTAATTAAACTAGTCAATATTTTTCATCATTTTGAAAATAGGCACCTATTTTCCTCCAAAGTTTGACCAGTGAAATCGAAACGGGGATTCAAGCTTTTTTTCCTTTCAATGAACGTAAAAATGCCGGGTTCTTATCTTTAAACCTTTCGAAGTATTTTATTGCATTGTAAATGAAAGATGTGAACCATAAATAGAACATCGTTTTTTTTGGATTCCTTATTTTATTTTTGCATTTTTATTAAATTGCAACTAATTTCCTTTCTAGCAGAACGCCGATTAGCAAATTATAGGTATACGATTCTTATGAATCAAATGAAATAATGTGAAATAAGGACCAGGTCAATAGAGAACCTTTTTTTTACAATTATGAATGCTTTTCATGGAATAGAAAAACTTGAAAAAACACATATTGACCTATCTTTTTTTATTTCCAGTATTTATGCATTTTCACACATCTTTTGCCTATCTCGATAATGTTTTTTATTTTCGGACGACACTATTAGCTCCCGAAAATAAATAGTAGTAAAAAGAATTCGTTCTCACTGAACAATAGATGTCTTTCACATCCAGCTAATAACAATTGAAAAAAAGTAATTTTTTAATTTCTAATGGCGAGCTTCCAAAAAAAACGCACTGTCGACATCAAAAATAAGCGTATTCGTAAAAAATATTTGGAGAAAGAAGGGATTATTCAGATAGCCATTAAAGGCTTTTTTCGTTAAGCGACAATCTCTTTCCTACGGGAATTCAAAAGTTTTTTTGTACGCCAAACAAAACATAAATAAGTAATAAAACGTTCGAATTAATTTGAATTCAACTTGAAAAAAGAATTCAATTATTCAATATATTAATCTAATTGAATAATTTAACGATTTCCCCTTTATATTTGTATTGATAGCTCACAAATCAATACGTAATGGAACTCGCTTCGCTTTTCTGATTGATAGATAAAATAATGAATTAGGAATCCTCTTATTTACTGAATAATAAACTTTTTTGTTGACAAAAGCGAATTAACACATCATTTCTATTCCAAGGTGGGGAGTTTTCATTTTTCCCCATCACCCTATTTGCAGAATTCCATTAAAAAAAATTCTATATTTCCCATTCTAAATTTCCATATATCTATAGAAGAACGTATGCTAAAAATCTTTAGTGAAATTAGTGAATTAAGGAACTCATTGAAACTAATTGATTCTATTTTTGAAACCTTTTTGTTTTGTCTAACTTATGCTAAATTCTTTATTTTCCTGAATTATTATATAGATCCCATGTATATCTTGCCCCTTAACCCAATAAGAGAAAATGCTTAATGAAATTCTGTATGACTGGTGTCAATATTTTGAGAGCGATGGCAAGGAATAGGTCTTTTCCTTTCTTATTTTGTCTTAAAATACCATAATTGAGTATTTTAGAACGCGTTTAGTTACAACGAGTTCAATTCCGAGGAAAGCATAACAATATAGGAAAGTCCCAGGGTTATTAAAAAAAACTAAGACTCTAAACTTCAAATCTAAAATAATGAACCTTCAACCTTCAAATTCCTATTTGAACAACCTTTTTATTTTATTGACTCCATTTGAATCATTACTAACTAAAAATTAGCTCCTCAATACTCGACCGATTGCTGTATTCATAGGCTATTTATGAGTTCAGACAGGCCGCTATGGTGGAAATTTGGTAGACACACGCTGCTCTTAATGAAAGCAGTGCTAATCATCTCGGTTCGAGTCGAGTGGCGGCATACCGTCTTCTAAAAAGGATAAATAGATCTTATAATGAATGCAATTCCGATTTCCTTTTTAGAGATTATTGTAATTAAGGGACTCTTCTTTTTTAAGATTTTTATGATATTTTCAACGCTTCAGAGCATATTATTTAACTCACATTTCCTTTTCGATTCGTTTCAATTGTAATTACAATTCATTTGATAAACCCTTTTAGTCCGATGAAATCCGTAAAACGTATACGATTTCATCAGAAAAGGGCATAATAGTTACTTTTTTTCTGTATAACAGGACTTATTAGTTACTCGTTGGAATTCTTCTGGACATATTCCCACTAAGGCGATTATATGACATCATTAATTTTCCTTTCATGTGAGTTTCT
Source organism: Nicotiana attenuata (assembly GCF_001879085.1). Lineage (NCBI taxonomy): Eukaryota > Viridiplantae > Streptophyta > Magnoliopsida > Solanales > Solanaceae > Nicotiana > Nicotiana attenuata. The sequence goes on from NW_017678006.1 coordinate 7,658, forward strand.
CCCTTATTCATATTAATTCCGTTTTCAAAAAAATGTTTTAATTTTAAGTAAAATAACTGGCCCTAAGTGCTAATTTTTAACCCAAGCTATTTGCTACGTCAGGGATTTAAACTGAAAATACCACCAATCTTGTATATTAGTACCTGCTCTTCAATCCGAGTGGTTAATAATGCACGTAAGTGATGATGAATGGGGCTATGCAGCCCTTTTTATGTGATCCATTATTATCATAGCACCTAGTGAATTACATTTCGAAAACAGACAGCTTTTTTATAAGAGCAAATGGTTTTTAAACGAGTCCATTTTTCTGGTGAAAAAATGTTTTCCAAAAATACTTCTTTTTTTTCTGCTAAAAATTATTACAGGTCCCAATTGATTCACAACAAATTGGATTATTGAGTTATCGGGTTATTAGTTTTAGGATTTACTTTTTTAACCATAGGAATCCTTTCGGGAGCGGTAATGGGCTAATGAAGCGTGGGGGTCGTCATTGGAATTGGGACCTAAAAGAACTTGGGCATTTATTAATTGGATCGTAATTTGCAATTTATTTACCATACTCGAACAAATAGAAATTTTGCGGGGTGCAAATTCTGCAATTGTAGCGTCCTATAAGGCTTTCTTATATTTGGATATGCATTTTGGGGTCAATCTTTTAGGAATAGGGTTACATAGGGTTATGTTCTTTTCCAATCAACCATTTAATTGAATTCCAAGAACAAGTTTATTACAAATACAAGAGCGGGCGCGCATTGTATGAACCAGCGTGCGGACCGTGTGAATCAATCAATACAAATTTGATTCAACACGGTTTTTCTACCATATGTAGTAAATTTCATTGTTTTTTACTTAACTTTAAGAGTTAAAGAAGAAAAAAAAGTCTTCTTTTTTTCCATTGTCCAAGAATGTTTTCAGAAACAAACATAAGGTTTTTTTATTTCAGTCATCCAAATTATCTTATAAAAAAAATTAGATAGAATAACTTCGACCTTGCAACTGCTTAAATGAAAGAAGAAAATCCGCTCACACAGGTATATAACCAATAACCTATTACGGGTAAAAAAGATGGAGATCGAAAGAAATAACTCTCGCGGCCGAGAATCAAAAAGAATCCTTCGGGGCATTAAATAGTCTTGTATCCATAGAAACATCTGGCGTGACGATATGATAAATGAAATAAATAGGAGTTAATATCATTCCAAATTGCCATTACAAAAGTAATTAGTATTTTTGGAAATTAAAAGATATTTTGGCCGGTAATTATTCCAAAAAAAACTATCAATTTCGGCAACAAACCACTCATACCTGGGTAAATGCAAGGGAAGCCATCGAAAAGCTATGAACATCGTGAACATTTTTGGCATTGCGAATAGCCTATTCCGCCCAATTTCGTCAAGATAAACAAGGCGATTCTATCATAAGTGTTCCCGCCAAGAAAAAAAGTGCAGCACCAATAAATCCATGAGAAATTTATTTGTAAAAGGCCTCCATTAAGTCCGCCGTATCGGTTAGAAGAACTAATTCCTATAATTTATGAAACCCAATATGAGAGACAGAGGAATAGGCTATTTCTTTTTTTAAATTCCGTTGGCCAAGGAGTTGAAGCTGCATAGATTATTTGTATTGTACCTATTATCATCAAACCAAGGAGAAATATAGAATGCGCATGAGGTAATAATTCCAATAATTGATTCGAAATTATCCCATCGCTCCCATTTTTAAAAAATTCCGGCTAAAAGCATACAAGTAACTGTAAAATGTGGCTTCTCCATGGGTATCTGGTAAACCATGTGTGTGAATAGAAAATTCGATTTAAGTTTTAAATTAGTTTAAGTTAGTCCATATTTTGACTTTTTATTGACTCCTTTCAAAAGAGGTAAGATCCGGTGAATCGGAAACAAATAATTAAGAAATTCTAAACTTTTTTTATTGGTAACAGTACATATGTTAATATGCGTGGTATTCTATACCTTTCATTCCACTTCCTAGCCCCTATGTTAATAGGTAGCGGGTACTTATTCTTTTTTCCAAACGGGCAACAAAAAAGTTTTTACGCCGTAATGTAAAGGGTCTTTTTCAGAGTTGTTTTTA
>NW_017678006.1:11612-12694 GCF_001879085.1 Nicotiana attenuata
AAGTAATTCCATCTCCTACGGTCCAAAGATGAAAATCTTGTAATATCTGAACCATTCATGAACATCACAGCAAAAATGATTAAAACATTTATAGCTCCTACGTAAATAAGTAGCTGCGCAGCAGCTACAAAATAGGAGTTAGGCAATACTCCCTGCACCTTGTGTGCAGATCCAGGTACACCAAAGGGTGAGTGAGGGCTTGTTAGCTGAGCAGCAGTTATCTGGGAGTGTCGAGGTAGCTGCATGGCGTTCGCAGCCTTGATCTCTCCCTTCTATCTTTCATTATTTTATTCGTATTATTTTTCCTAGTCGTACTTGTAATAGGTGAATACTCTGCTTCTAGAAGCTCATGTTCGTGACACCAGATTCTGTGGGCTATTTAGTATTTTACTTTGGGATTTTCGAATGTTAGAGATTATATCAGAATTTCCGCACTAAATTGGTATTATAGTAGTGAACATTTATTTATTTAATTAGATTATTTGGCTAAGGTTGTGTAAATGGTCGGGCTTGCCTAGCAATGTGTTGGGCGCCATCACGACCGGGGTTTGGGTCGTGACAAGGTGGTATCAGAGCTTAGGTTACTTGGTCTCGCGAGTCATGAGCCGGTTTAGTAGAGTCTCGTGGATCGGTACGGAGACGTCTGTACTTATCCTCGAGAGGCTGCAGAACCTTTAGGAAAACTTCACATTCTTGAATTCTTATCGTGTGTTCTTGATTCAGCTTGAAAAGAAACTCTTGAAATTCATTCGACGTGTTCGTACGCGCGCGTGAGCGCTCAGTAACAGATTGAAGCAACTTTTCTGCTAGTCACCCATCGGTCCATCATTATAAATTTCACACTAATCAAAATAAGTACTCCATTTAATTATTTTCTAATATCTACGATAATAACAAAAAACCCAGTTTGATCATCTCATAAATATGATCCGAGGAGAATAGTGTCTATGCAAATCTTACCCTTACATCATAGAAATAGAAAAGTTATTTTTGGTAACGGCGTGAATGCCACAACCTGTAATAATAATAATAAAAAAATAGTCCTAGCACTACTGGTTAGCCTAGGAGGAACACACTATTAT
>NW_017678006.1:21615-25096 GCF_001879085.1 Nicotiana attenuata
GACCTGACGGACCATTGCTTCAGGAAACTGGCCATCAGGGCCAATCTCAACCACTTGCAGACTAAGATCATCATCCTTGGGTACTATCTGACATCTCCCCAGCTGCCTCAACACTCGATACGGTGCGTAAGGCTGAATGCTTCTAAGCCCCATCAGAAGGAAGTGTGGCCGGGCTGCCGGCATGTATACAATTTCAGCAACGGGTAACCATCCCAGTGTCCACTCTATTTGGTTAGCAGTGAGGGACCGAAAATATGTGGTCCAACCTGTGACCCCTTCTGGCAACTCAACCCCTTTAATCCTCGTGTAAAACTCTTCTATGCATGTTTTGTCTGGAGACCCATAGCTCAAAAGCTGAGGGCGATGACACAGGTGCTCGATCATCCACATTTGTAACAATAGATTGCACCCTTCGAAGAAAGATCCCCCGGCCTTGCAAGCTGTAAGAGCACAGAAGATGTCAGCCAATATCATAGGTGCCAGTGTACTTTCGGCTTGAGTAATTAATGTGCTGACGACCCCAACTATTTTTATGTCAATGTTCCCATCCTTCCTTGGAAATACCAGAAGCCCCAGGAAAGCTACCATAAAGGCGAAACGTCGATGGTCTTCCCACTTTTGGCGGTTTCCTTTGCTACATATCTTACTTTCTGGGTTGTTGAACCCCCCAATATGGCCGTATCGCTGATATATGAAACTTAGAGTACAAAAGCCATTTGCCAAATCTGTGTTATGGACGGCTCTGACTATTTTCAAAGAGTCTAGAAATCTGTGCACAGCTACAACTCTGGGGGCAACCAAATATTTGTGCCTCAATGGAACCTCATCCTTTCCAATGTAGCCAGCTATTTCCTCTAATGTCGGGGTAAGCTCGAAGTCCGAAAAATGAGACACATTATGTGCTGGGTCCCAACCTGTAACCAGTGCTCTAATAATATCTCCCCGAAGCGCAATATCGAGCAAACCAGTAAGCCCTTTCAAATGTTTCTTGACTGCATCTTGCCCTTCTCCGCCTAAATCGTTCCACCACAGACGTAACTCCAAAGGGATTTTATGCATGATTGAAAATAATTCATTTTGAGTCGTGCTCATCCTGCACATTTATTAAGGTGATTTTAATCACTTATTTTGACCTAAAAGAGAAAAATGGCACAATCCTTGTTCAAATTGCCAATTTAAACAAACAGCCGGTATTGCGGATACGGCCTTTCAGCACTTCATAAGGAAGATTTTAAGACTGTGCCTGCTAACCGTTTAGAAGATGACTCAGGGTGGTTGTTCTTGCAAAAACAGCCTTCCGGCGCCCTTTTGGGGACATTTGGCTTATTTTTGACAAGAATGGCATCACCCGACTTATTCATAACGAAATTAAAATTTTGGTATTTTTGGCTATATTTTTTTTTGAAAAGGGGAGGTTGGACCCGATGAGGGTTGCCTACGTATCTCACGTCCGGTGAGAATCAAACCAGCGTAGTTCGGGCAAATAAATCTAACTATTTTGAAAACAAGACTTTTTTTCATTTTTGTTGGCAAATACACTATTTCTGAAAGCAAGATTTTTTTTTTATATTGTCCTTGTCAATGGTAAATAAAATAAACTAATGTGAAAATAAAACTCTTTTTGTTTGTCTTTTCCATTGGCAAACTAAAAAGAACTTTCTTCTCTTTTTCCATTTTCAAAAATTCGGCAGCATTTCGGCACTACTTGGACATTGATTTTTTCTAATATAGGAACTTAACTCTCTATATCGCTATTTTCTCTTTTGTTTTTTTCCACTTTCTCCCAAATATTCAAAGCCGGTCAGCATGCAGGTCCCAAACAGATAAATGCACACATAGGATGCAGCAGGATGGTCCATTATTCCGGGTACACCTGTCCTAGACGGACCCAACCCCTGTGTTGAGTCCCCTAAGTCAAAATGCACGTGATGCAGATAAACGTCCTACTAGGGATCCGGCATGAAGTCAAGTTCTTCTAGGTTCAAAACCTGGGTATGTGTTCTAGACTGTATACCCGAGCGGACAACTCGAGTCGAGGAGGGGGCTACGTACCGGGAACCAAAAGGCCATTCGGCTTAGTAACTTGTCTGGCCTCTTTCTTATTTCAGGGTATTGACACTAACAGAATAGGGAGTCTCAACCAGTAAGCACATCCCCGGAGGTGAAAAAAGAAGGGTTTCGGCACAGTTTATATGCAATTCCAGATAATATCAAAGCGGTAAAAAGCAACATCTTGCACATTTAGCATGAAACATGTAGGAAAATCAGATAAAGCCAAATACAACAATATATCTAAGCTCGAATTCTAAACCCTGAACCAAAGTTCTGGGTTCTTGTCCCCAGCAGAGTCGCCAGAGCTGTCACACCTCCTTTTTCACTACACCCCCCGAAATAGGGTATAGTAAAGGGAGTTATTTCCAACTTGAAGTGACAATCGAAACGGGATTTATTTTTTAAAAAAAATCAGAGTCGCCACTTGGGATAAGTTTGGCTTTTGGTGTCCCAAGTCACCGGTTTATCTTGAATCCCGAACCGAGGAAATTATGACTCTGTCAACAGTCCGCGAACCAGAACCCCGAGTAAGGAATTCTGTTAACCCGGGAGAAGGTGTTAGGCATTCCCGGGTTCCGTGGTTCTAGCACGGTCGCTCAACTGTTGTATTTGCTTTTATCTGATTTTTAAACATATTTCTCACCTATGTGCCTTTATTTTAACCGCTTTTACTTTATGTCTTTTTAATAAGAATTGCAACGTCGTGAAAATGTATCTCGAACCACGTTACACCAGTGTACCCGTGGCTTTTGACGCATTTCGACTCCGTTGAGATTTAGATTCGGGTCACATAAATGTGCACCCACATTTAGGAAGGTAATATTATTAAAGTACGCGCCTAAAGCAACTACGCGTTTATTATCTTTAGGGAGAACCGTGAGATTTGCTAGACGGCTCACCCGAATTTTATTATTTTTTAGCATTATCGAAGACCCGCAATTTGGCGAGGCTCGTGTAATTTTATTTCATTGAAGGGCAATCCTAAAGCAACTATATTTTTATTTTTGTCTCTAAATGCACAAGAAAAGTCCTAAAGTTTGTTACTGAAATAATTCAAATGACAATTCTATGTCAAGGCCACCCATCGGGCTCTAAGATGAGCCCAACGAAGGAGTATTATACCCATGCTCTACTAACAAACTGCCAGTCCAGGCCTAGGCCCAAGTCCGCACGTGAAGGGACTTAACGTGGACCTGGGCCCTCGTATCAGTCATCCTTAGGCCCAAATGTCCTGGGAATAGGCTATTAAACAACTCTAAGAACTCTCAAAAACGGGTTAATTAATTCCAATCAGTCCAGTTGATGATGCATGATTTAATTTAAATAAAACTACTGATATTAACCACTGACATGCAACTATTTTTCCCTATTGTTGAAATAATGAGCTTAAGGAAACGAAAGAGATGACATCTGAAACTAGTATGCTGAT
>NW_017678007.1:0-19040 GCF_001879085.1 Nicotiana attenuata
TTGCGCTTCGGTTCCATCAGTTGAAGATTCGGGAGCCAGATATCTCGAAGATTGCCTTCAGGACTCGGTATGGTCATTACGAGTTCTTTGTTATGTCATTTGGGCTGACCAATGCCCCAGCCGCCTTCATGCATTTGATGCACAGTGTATTTCGGCCATATCTTGACTCTTATGTCATTGTCTTTATTGATGATATTCTAGTGTATTCCCGGAGCCGGGAAGATCATGAGCAGCACCTGAGAATAGTGCTTCAGACTTTGAGGGAAAAGAAGTTATATGCGAAGTTCTCAATATGTGAGTTTTGGTTGGATTCAGTGGCAATCTTGGGCCACGTGGTATCGAGTGAGGGTATTCGGGTGGATCCGGAGAAGATAGAGGCCGTGCAGAGTTGGCACAGACCATCCTCAGCTACAGAGATTCGTAGTTTCCCTGGCTTGGCGGGCTACTACCGTCGATTTGTGGAGGGGTTTTCATCGATTGCAGCCCATATGACTAGATTGAACCAGAAGGGTGCTCCTTTTCAGTGAACAGAGGAGTGTGAGGCGAGCTTTCAGAAGCTCAAGACAGCCCTGACTACAGCCCCAGTTTTGATATTGCCTACAGGTTCGGGGTCTTATACTGTCTACTGTGATGCCTCGAGAGTTGGCCTTGGAGCGGTATTGATGCAGGACGGTAGGGTGATTGCCTACGCGTCCAGACAGTTGAAGATACACAAGAAGAATTATCCTGCCCATGATCTTGAGTTAGCTGCCATTGTTCATGCCTTGAAGATTTGGCGTCATTACTTGTACGGTGTGCCTTGTGAGATCTATACTGATCACCGGAGTTTGCAGCATCTGTTCAAGCAGAAGGACCTTAATTTGCATCAGAGGAGATGGTTGGAGTTGTTGAAGGATTATGACATCACTATCTTGTATCACCCGGGCAAGGCCAATGTGGTGGCCGATGCTTTGAGTCGCTGGGCAGAGAGTTTGGGAAGTTTGGCTTATTTATCAGCAGCAGAGAGGCCTATGGCGGTGGATGTTCCGGCTCTAGCCAGCCAGTTTGTGAGATTGGATCTTTCGGAGCCCAGCCAGGTTCTAGCTTGTGTGGTCTTTCGGTCTTCCTTGTTTGATCGTATCAGGGAGCGGCAGTATGATGACCCTCATTTGCTTGTCCTCAAGGACAAGGTGTTGCATGGCGATGCTCGAGATGTGACCATTGGTGATGACGGAGTATTGATGATGTAGGGTCGAGTTTGTGTACCCAATGTCGATGGGCTTAGGGAGTTGATTTTAGAGGAGGCCCACAGTTCGCGGTATTCCATTCATCCGGGTGCCGCGAAGATGTATCAGGATTTGAGGCAGCACTATTAGTGGAGGCAGATGAAGAAGGATATAGTTGGGTTTGTAGCTCGGTGCCTTAATTGTCAGCAGGTGAAGTATGAGCACCAGAGACCAGGTGGATTGCTTCAGCAGATAGAGATTCCGGAGTGGAAACGGGAGCGTATCACCATGGACTTTGTATCTGGACTCCCACGGACCTTGAAGAAGTTTGATGCCATTTGGATTATTGTGGATCGGCTGACCAAGTCTGCCCATTTCATTCCTGTGTGTACCACTTATTCATCGGAGCGGTTGGCAGAGATTTATATCCGGGAGATCGTTCGTTTGCATGGTATTCCAGTTTCCATTATTTCAGACAGAGGTACTTAGTTTACATCACGGTTCTGGAGAGCTGTGCAGCAGGAGTTAGGTACTCGGGTGGAGTTGAGCACAGCATTTCACCCCCAGACGGACGGACAGTCTGAGCGCACTATTCACATTCTTGAGGATATGCTCCGTGCGTGTGTGATTGACTTTGGAGGGTCTTGGGATCAGTTCTTGCCATTGGCGGAGTTTGCTTACAATAACAGTTATCATTCCAGCATTCAGATGGCACCGTATGAGGCTTTATATGGTAGGAGGTGTAGATCTCCGGTGGGTTGGTTTGAGCCGGGTGAGGCCAAGCTATTGGGCACAGAGTTGGTTCAGGACGCATAGGAGAAGGTTAAGGTGATTCAGGATAGACTCCGTACAGCCCAGTCCAGACAGAAGAGCTACGCGGACAGGAAGGTTCGTGATGTTTCGTATATGGTTGGAGAGCGGGTTCTGCTTCGGGTTTCGCCTATGAAGGGCGTTATGAGATTTGGGGAAGAAAGGGAAGTTGAGTCCGAGATTTATTGGCCCATTTGAGGTATTGAGGCGTGTTGGGGAGGTTGCCTATGAGCTTGCCTTACCTCCCAGCTTGGCAGGAGTTTATCCGGTATTTCATGTTTCGATGCTCCGGAGATATCATGGTGACCCGTCGCACGTGTTGGATTTCAGTTCAGTCCAGTTGGACAAGGATCTATCCTATGTTGAGGAGCCAGTGGCTATATTGGACAGGCAGATCAGAAAGTTGAGGTCAAAGAACATTGCTTCAGTAGGTTCAGTGGCGGGGTCAGCCGGCCGAGGAGGCGGCCTGGGAGACCGAGCAAGATATGTGCAACAGTTACCCTCATCTTTCACTACTTCAGGTATGTCCCTATGCTCGTTCGAGGATGAACAAATGTTTAAGTGTAGGAGGATGTGACGACCCGGCCGATCGTCTTAAGAATTAACGCCCCGATTCCCTATTAACTGTTTTCCCCAAGTCTATTTCTGCTAATTTGATTTGCCGGGACGATCAGTTTTGAGTTACGGAGAGTTTTGGGACACTTAGTCCCTAAATGAGAGCTTAAGTGTTGGAAAATTGACCATAGTCGGAACAGTGTGAAGACGGCCTCAGAATGGAAATCCGATGGTTCCGTCAGTTTCGTTAGGTGATTTCGGGGTTAGGAGCGTGTTTGGAATGTCTTTTGGAGGTCCGTAGCTTATTTAGGCTTGAAATGCCGAAGTTTAAATTTTTGAAGTTTCCGGTCCGATAGTGAGATTTTGATCCGAGGGTCGGAATGGAATTCCAGAAGTTGCAATAGTTCCGTCATGTCATTTGGGATGTGTGTGTAAAATTTCAGGTCATTCGGACGAGGTTTGATAGACTTTTTGATCGAAAATGTGTTTTTAGAGTTTTTGAAGTTCTTAAGGTTGAATTCAATGAAAAATAGGTGTTTTGGTGTTGTTTGTAGCGTTCCGAAGGTTGGAACAAGTTTGAACGATGTTTTAGGTTATGTTGGTGCAATTGGTTTGAAGTCCCGGGGACTCGGGTGAGTTCCGGGATGTTTTTAGGCCAAAAATCAAAGCCATTGCAGGTCCAGAAGAGTTGCGGGCCTCAGAACCCACCAATGCGGTCCACACGAAATCCAGTGCGTCCGCGGTGGGGGTTGTGCGGCCGCACAAAATGTAGTGCGGTCCGCGGTGGGGGGCTGCTTCACTGGTCCTACTTCGGGTGCTCATATCTTTTTATCTACAAGGAATTTTGACATGATTCGAAAACTAAAGTTGTAGCCCTTCATGTCTAGTTTTCAGAAAGCTAAAGAAATCATAATTTGGACATTTGTAGTGAAAGTTATGGCCACAATACTAAAGCCTGTCACTGTAGTCAAGACCTGTGCGGCCGCCGTCGTTTTTGTGCGGACCGCACTGGTTTGGTGCGGACCGTGGTCGTTTTTGTGCGGTCCGCAGAGGTGGAAATCTGGGGGGTGGTCTATAAATACGAGGTTTTGGGTTTTATTTGATATTTTGACCTAGAGAGATCGGATTTTGGCGATTTTTCGAAGGTGTTTCAAGAAATTCATCGGGGTAAGTGATTCTAACTCAGATTTGGCTAGAGTACATGAATCTATCATTGAATTCATCATTTTATTCGTGAATTGGGATGGAATTTGGGGAAAAAAATTGTGCAATATTTCAAAAATATAAGATGATGATTTGAAGGACCAAATGATATCGGAATTGGATAATTTTTATATGGTTAGACTCGTGAGGATGTGAGGATTCTGGAAATAAAAATTTTACTCGATTCCGAGACGTGGGCCCAAGGGAAATTTTGGTCATTTTACATAATTTCGCGTACTAGCTTAGAATTTAATTATAGAATCAGTTACTTGAGGAGTTATTTACAACATGCAATTGAATTGAATAGATTTGGGCCATTTGGAGCCGGATACTCGTGGCAAAAGCGTGGTTTCTAGTTGATTTTGAGCCGGTTCGAGGTAAGTGGCTTGTCTAACCTTGTGTGGGGGACCTCCCCCTTAGGATATGATAAATGGTAATTGAATGCCTTGTACGTGAGGTGACGAGCGCGTACTTGAGCTAACTGTTGAAAATCCGATTTTACTTAAATATGTAGACAGAGTTTCTTTCTTACCTGCTTTATTCCATTTGCAATTATAGCTTGTGTTAGTTTAGAAAAGCATGTTTAGTTGATCTAAATTGCCTATTTGCTTAAGTTGCTTTATTTGTACTACGTGAAGCATGTTAGGCTAGAACTACCTGTTTGCCTTGAATTTTTTTGAACTTCATTTTTGAATATCTTCTTGTTGTGACTGCGTATTTACATTGGGACTACGGATGTGGGATTCCGGTAGCTCCCCCCCCTTGTATGTTTACTTTGGGACTGCGGGTTCGATTCCCGATAGATCCCCCTACATATTTACTTTGGGACTGCGGGTTCGATTCCCGATAGATTCCCCCGCATGTTTACTTTGGGACTGCAAGTTAGATTCCCGATAGATCCCCCTGCACATTGATAGTTGGATTACGGGACGGTATCCCGGGAGATCCTTCAGATATACTCATATGATGGACTACGGGACGGTATCCCGGGAGCTCCTTGGACAGTTGATGACATGGACTACAGGACGGTATCCTGGGAGATCCTCGTTGATGGTATTGATATTGAGTTGTTTTACTCCGTGTTACCTTATTCTCTGTGTGCTATTTGTTGCCTTGTATAACCTGTCTTACTTCATAGTTGTACTCATTATTTCTGTTTATTCCATACTGTTGCAAGACTTATTATTATGTTTATTCTCAGTAGGGCCCTGACCTTCCTCGTCACTACCCAACCGAGGTTAGGCTTGGCCCTTACTGAGTACCGTTGTGGTGTACTCATGCCCCTTCTGCGCATGTTTTTTTCATGTGCAGATCCAGGTAGCTCTACCCAGGCATGTCACCCTCGAGGTGGAGAGATCTAGTAGAGACTTCGAGGTACATCTGCCGCGTCAGCAGACCAAGGAGTCTCTATCTTATTCTAGCTTTAGCAGTTAGCCTTCCTTTCTTACTGTTGTTTTAGAGATTCTGGAGTTAGAGCAGTATACTATCTTTCTGTTAGCTTGTGTTCCCATGAGTTTCCGGGTTTTGGGATGATATCGTAGACTTCCGTGTTATTGAGTTGTACATGCCAAGCGGCACCTATATGCAGTTCTCTTCTAGCTGTTCAGTTTTAAATTATTATTTTCCGCAAGTTATATTGTTTCCGCATTGTTAGGCTTACCTAGTCGTAGGGACTAGGTGCCGTCTCGACATGTTTACGGAGAACGAACTGGGGTCGTGACAAGCAGATACCTATATATACAATAGGATACATTCTATTAGGCTTATGCTATGAACTTGGTTTATTTTATTTTCCTTAGTTTCTTAGAGGATAGATCTGGAACCTCCCTCCCTTCTCCCTTTTCTTATTTCTTCTTCCTATGGAATATTTGGTTACTTGTTTTAAGTATTTGTAATTATTTGTAGATGGACTCGTATATTTTTGTATGTGATTCCTGTTATTCCATTTCAATATAATATGGGTTCACTACATTGGTGCTCTCGTTGTTCTTACTCCATGCCTCTCTACCATTCTACCATGCCTAACGCTCAATTCAAAAACCTCTTCGAATCGGTGAAGGCGCTGTAAGAACTGGTGACAGTTATGCAAGAAAGTAATTCTTGTATGATCTCTTCCATTTGCCGTATACAATCATTGGTGCAAGAGGAGCTGCAATTGAACTCCATGGCTTTGGACGATGCAAAATCAGAGGAGGTCACTGTAGAAGATACAACTGGCTGTGCTGGGATAGTCTTTGTCGGAAACAATGATTCTGATTTGATCGCCGAAATTTCAGGCTTGCTGGACAATTCCAAGGTACCTCCTGAAATGTTGGAAAATCCCATAGCAGACTCGTCTCCTGAGTATTGTGCAAGTCTTGGACACCAGGTGCTCGACATATTGTCCAATGGAAGCTACAACCCCAAGTTCTTGGAAGTCGTTTATAATGAGCATGGCATTGATTTCACCAGCCAATTGAATGGTGATTCTGCTCTCCAGCTTGAGAGAATCACTGTCCATTACGATGACAGTAAGGGTGTTGCTGAGTTGCACGATGATCTGACGGAAATTGTTCACTACCTACGTGATCCCAAGCGTTGCACTCGTCTTCGTGATCCATTTGTAAATACAGTATTATTTACTGGTTTCTTTGAAACTGGTAACACTATGTTGGCTAGAACAATAGCTGTCGATGTGATTATTCGTATGTTGCTTCATTTTCCATTTTATCCCGATTCAGATGATGGAAACTCACACGATGTCGCCAAAATGTTCGATAATAGTTTTCAATCGGATCTCCCATTTATTGGATGCCCCGCGAGTGAAAGTAAATTGTTTAATTGGTTCTACCTTGTAAAGAGGTTGGCAGCTGGTGACTGGTTCATAGTTAGAGTTCCTGCTTGTGGACTTTCTCATATTGCTTACTCAAGTGCCCCAGATATGTTGACGGCAGAACTTCGATCTACTTACGGTCAAATGTGTCAAGAGGACATGCCGATGGTGCGAATGTTAGTTGCAACACACTTACGGAAGATCGCTGCTATTGTTGCACATGCTTACCTCAAGATTGACATCATGTCAATGTTTTATTATCGTACACATGATGCTGAGATTCATGTATGCTTATTAGCCTTCAACATTTAATTTTCTAGGCCGCTAGTACCCCTTGGAGCGAAACCTTATTCTGGAATTTGTGAGATGACCTTGGGCTCATTGAAAGACCAATGACGCTATCACACCAGCGCTGGAAAAAGTTTCATCTGCTCTTGTTTCTATTACGAATCATGAGTTCTTGGAGTATTTAAAAAAGTTCATGGACTGGAGGGTGCAACGTGAAGCTGTTAGAAATACTGCTAGCTTGATTGGTTGTAGGGTAAATGACCTCGTACTAGCTTTATCAACACATCAAATTCAAGTTGGCAATGGCAAGCAACCAAACAGGGGTGAACCTTCTGTGGAGGTTAGTGATGAATGTTAGATCATGTTTTAATGATGCAAATAATATACATGTGCAGGAAATCAAGTTCAAGAAGTAAAGAAGACTGCTCGAATGGTTCATGATGAACAAGGGAAGAAATCAATTAGCATGTGATCAACAAATTTGGATTGGTCTCGTAAATCAGGGCGCAATCTAATCAACGAATCAATCAGCAATAACAATGATTAGCTGAGCTGGAAAAAATCAAATGAGCCTTGGTCAAAGGCACGAATCATGGGCAGAATCACGGAAGACTAAAGGATACGAGGAGATCTGGAAAACGACCACATTTGGAAGATCCAACAAATAAGGAGAAATCAAGTGAAGCAATCTTCTGCTAAAGGAAAGCAATCAAGAGAAGCAACGGCTCATTCCTTATTCTTGGAAAGAATCAATTCTTTCCAAGGATCAAACCTCTTGGGTTGTCAAGCCTCTACCATCCATCAAAGTATTTATACACCCTTGTAAACCCTAGCTTAGACATACTTTGATCAAACCAAATCACTCTCTTTATTCTACTGCAAACAAGCATTGTAGTTCACTAAGATCTGTTGTATAACAAGTCAGGGATAGAAAGAGAGCACACAACTGGTGAGGCATTGTATCAAAAATGAGTGCTAGAGAAACTGAGCGATATACACCACATCTGTACTCGGAAGAAACTCATTTACTGAAGAGAACTCCCTTGCAACCCAAGGGGACTGGATTAGGATTCACATTGAATCCGAACCAGTATAAAAATTCCGGTGTTTTTAATTCCTGCAATTATTCTCTGCATTTTACTTTCCGTTACCATATCTGCTAAATTATCATATTCAGCCGACTACTCAAGTTTTAAGTCAACTTATAAGTAATTAATTTAAAGTATTTACAATTCACCCCCCTCCCCTCTTGTACTTTCAATTGGTATCAGAGCCAGGCTCATATTTTACCTTTTGCTTAACAGCTTGTGAGAAAAGATCATGGCAAATCAAGTTATCATAGGAGCCCTCTTTCAGGAAGGAACTTCACAAGTTAGACCACCATACTTCAATGGACAATATTTCTCTCACTGGAAAGTACGAATGGAAATCTTTGCTAAAGCATACGATGTCAAAGTCTGGAGAGTCATTAAAAAGGGAAACTATCCCCTACCTGCTAGCACTCCACCACTTGCTGATCCTCATGATATAGATTCATACTCAAAAGAGAAACTGGAAGCGGTACAAGTGAATAACAAGGCAAGAAATCTGCTTCACAATGCTATAAGTGGTGAGGAATACGAGAAAATATCGAGTTGTGATACAGCCAAAGAGATGTGGGATAAACTTGAGGTCACCTATGAGGGAACCAGCAAAGTAAAGGAAACTCACATCAACATGCTAGTTCATGACTACAGACCCTTCTCAATGAAAGAAGGAGAATCCATTGAAGAAATGTTTGCCAGGTTTAGTAAGATAATTAGTGACTTAATGGCATTTGGCAAGCCCTACACCAGTGGTGATCAAGTCAGAAAAATTCTCAGAAGTCTGCCAACCACTTGGCAGACCAAAGTAGTTACTCTGGAATCTCAAGACCTAAACAAATTGTCCTATGATGAAGTGCGAGGAGAACTCATTGCTTTCGAAAGGACGCATTTAAAAAAGACAAATCAAGAGGAGAAAAAGAAAATAGTTGCATTCAAAACCTCTACTGAAATGGCTGAAAATGAAATTGATGATCCTGAAGCTCTACAAGAAGAGATTGCCATGATGTCTAGAAATATGGATGGATTGATGAGGAGATACAGAAATACAAAGAAAGGAAGATTCCCACCAAGACGATCCAGGCAATACAATGAACAAGATAAAAACGATGGAAAATGCTACGAATGTGGTAAATTTGGGCACATTCAAGCTGAATGCCCAGAACTGAAAAGGAAGATCTCTAGAGGTTTCAACAAGAACAAATCCTTCGGAAGCTGGAGCAATGAGGATGACTCAGACCATGAAGAAATAGCAAATCTTTGTTTCATGACAATTCTAGAAAATGAAATAAACAAAATCTCAGGATGCTGGACAGATGAAGATGATTCAGATGACGAGAACTGTTTCATGGCACGGGGTGAAACTAGTGAAGTAAGATCTTATGACTGCGAAAGATGTAATGAATTGCAGGATATTCTTGATTCAACCTTAAAAGAGTCTCAAAAAATGATGAATGAACTTATGAGACTCACTAGGGAGGTTAAAGACTGGAAACTCAAACATGAAGTATGTGAAATCGAAAAAGAGGTACTTCAAGAAGAGTTTGAGGAGTTGCAACTGTAGCTTAACAGCTTGCGCAAATCCACCAGTCATAGTTCTGCTAGGTCAAACCAGACAACTTACAAGTCAACTGGAAAAAAACCAATCAGAATCAAGTCGACCAGTCGGTCGGACCAGATGACTTACAAGTCAACTGGGACAGAACCAGCTAAATCTAAGTCGGCTAGTTCTAACACTTATGAAAGACCTATAAATAGGTCTGGAGCTAAATGTCATTACTGTAATAAAAGTGGGCATAAATATTCTTGGTTGTCACTTTTGTAAATCAAATGTGTCAGGATGGGTTTGGAAACAAAAAAATTCTGAACCTAGTAACACTAACCCACCAGGACCCAGGCAAGCTTGGTACCTAAAAGAAAGTGATCATCTTGTCTTGCAGGAACACCACAGAGTAAGCTGCAAAGGAAAATGGTATCTAGATAGTGCGTGTTCCAGTCATATGACAGGTGACAAAAACCTGTTCAAGGAAGTTACAAAGATCAATGGAGGAAGTGTAAAATTCAGAGACGATTCAAGGGGCAAAATAGTTGGCACCGGAACAATTCCTTTCAATAACAACTGTGACATTACTGAAGTATACCTCGTTGATAGCCTAAACTACAATCTCTTGAGCATAAGTCAACTCTGCGACTCAGGATATGAGGTAAAGTTTAAAAGAATAGGTGTGCTATTGAAGACGAATCAGGTAAGATAATTCTTCCTGAAAAAAGGTATGGAAATGTTTATATACTTGATGGATTTGAAAAGATAGACGGCCACATTTGCTTATCCTCTATGTCTGATGATCCATGGTTATGGCACAGAAGACTTGGCCATGCTAGCATGCGTTTGATTGAAAAACTGTCCAAACATGATTTAGTTATTGGTTTGCCTAAACTGAATTTCTCTAGAACTCATATTTGTGATGCATGTCAAATGAGTAAGCAAACCAGAAATTCTTTCAAAAATAAAGATATAGTATCTACTTCAAAACCTTTGCAATTACTTCATATGGATTTATTTGGGCCTACTAGAACTGCTAGCATAGGAGGTAAGAGGTATGCTTTTGTTATTGTTGATGACTTTTCACGTTTCACCTGGGTAATCTTCTTGTCTCATAAGGATGAAGCCATAAGAAACTTTGAAGTTTTCGGCAAAAAGGTTGAAAGAGAAAAGGGATATCTGATCTCAAAAATTCAGAGTGACCATGGAGGAGAATTTGAAAGCAGAGCTTTTGAAGACTTCTGCAACGATCAAGGATACACTTATAATTTTTTCTGCACCACGCTCACCAAAGCAAAATGGGGTTGTGGAAAGGAAGAACAAAACTCTCCAAGACATGGCAAGAACTATGCTACTAGAACATTCATTGCCAAACCATTTCTGGGCAGAAGGCGTAAGTACTGCTTGTCACATCCTCAACCGTTGCCTCATAAGGCCAATTCTGAAGAAGACCCCTTATGAACTCTGGAAAGGTAAACGTCCAAATATCAGTTAATTTCATACCTTTGGGAGCAAATGCTTTATTCACAATAACGGTAAAGATAATCTTGGAAAGTTTGATCCAAGAAGTGACGAAGGTATTTTTCTTGGTTACTCGTTAAATAGCAGATCTTTTAGAGTCTACAATAAACGTACTTTATGTGTAGAAGAATCTGTACATGTTATATTCGACAAAAATAATCCCTTGGTCGAGAAAGGAACTATTGCAGGTGACGAAGATCAAACTCAAGAAGCTCAGGACAAAGAAAAATCACAGGAGTCGACTAGCACATCTGGGGTGATCGAGTCAACTGGAGAAAATAGCAGCAATACTCCAGACCCACAAGTCGAGTCGTCTACAAATATAATTCGACCAAATGAATGGAGAAGCGAACCTGAATATCCTCAGAAATTTATTATAGGGGATCCAAACGAAGGAATGAAAACCAGGGCTGCCCTTAAGAGGAAAGCAAATATTGCATTGATTTCTCAAATTGAGCCAAAAAAGGTAGAGGAAGCACTGAAGGATTCAAGCTGGGTGCAAGCTATGCTGGAGGAATTAGATCAATTCAGCAAGAATCAAGTGTGGAAACTAATACCCAAACCTCAAAATATGTCTGTGATCGGAACAAAATGGGTATTTAGAAACAAATTGAACGAGGATGGAAAGGTCATAAGAAATAAAGCAAGACTAGTTGCACAGGGCTATTCACAGCAGGAAGGAGTCGACTATGATGAGACTTTCGCCCCAGTAGCTCATTTGGAGTCTATACGAATTCTTCTGGCATACGCATCCATTAAAGGATTCAGGCTGTTTCAAATTGATGTTAAAAGCGCCTTTTTGAATGGATTTATCGAGGAAGAAGTTTTTGTAAAACAGCCTCCAGGCTTTGAGGATTCAAAATTTCCATACCATGTATACAAGCTTACCAAAATACTGTATGGGTTGAAACAAGCTCCACGTGCCTGGTATGATAGGCTGAGTACTTTTCTTATTAATCATGGCTTTACCAGAGGTGAAATAGACACTACTTTGTTTATTAAACGATTATCAGAAGGTAATCTCATTATTCAAATTTATGTTGATGATATTATATTTGGTAGTGCTAACCCTCTTATGTGCAAGGAAATTTCAAATCTTATGCAAAGCGAGTTTGAAATGAGCATGATGGGTGAACTCACGTTCTTCCTGGGCTACAAATCCAACAAACCAAAGAAGGAACTTTTATTTGTCAGACCAAATATACAAAAGAGCTGATTCAAAAATTTGGTATGAACAATGCAAAATTAATTGGCACTCCTATGAGCCCCGCTACAAATCTAGACAAAGATGAACATGGCACCCCAGTTGATGAAACCAAATACAGGGGAATGATTGGATCACTGCTATATCTGACAGCAAGTCGACCAGATATTATGTTCAGCGTATGTAAATGTGCCAGATTTCAGTCAGCTCCCAAGGAGTCACATTTAACTTCTGTAAAGAGAATCATTCGATATCTCATTGGAACCGTATCTCATGGATTGTGGTATCCTCACTCTAACTCTTTTAAATTAGAAGCTTTTTCAGATGTTGATCTGCAGGTGATAAAGAAGATAGAAAGAGCACAAGCGGCACTTGTCAATTACTAAGAAAGGCATTAATATCCTGGAACAGTAAAAAGCAACCATCAGTCGCTTTGTCCACTACTGAAGCTGAATACATTGCTATTGGACAGTGTTGTGCACAACTACTGCGGATGTCTCATCAATTGGGTGACTATGAGCTTTCGTTTAAACCTATACAAATTTTTTGTGATAATTCTAGTGCTATTTGTCTTTCAAAAATCGTGTGCATCATTCTAGAGCAAAGCATATAGATATTAAGCATCATTTTATTAGAGATCATATTCTTAAGGGAGATATAGAAATAACCTTTGTTGGCACTGATAACTGTGATTTTAACACGTTTTATGCCCATACTTGCCTATGCTTTATGTATGAATTGTCATAAAATAGATCCAGAATGCTTACAAAGTGCGCTTGATTGCAGGTTTGAGCGACAAGATGACAAAAGTCAAAAAGCGGCTCGAAACGGAGTGAAACCTGCTCAAGTGTCAAAAATCATTGAAGTAGGGACAAGAGGACCTAGCGCGGAACGCACTGATATGTTGTGCGGCCGCGCTAGGAGATTCAGAGAGTATACATTTCAAGGGTAACCATGCGCGTCCGTGCTCCTTTCTACGCGGTCAGTGCTTGTGTCCACGCGGTCGCGCTTCATTGTTGCGCGGTCCGCGCCCATCAGCCTGCGTGGCCGCGCTACCTTCTTGCGCGGTCCGCGTCCCCAGCTTCAGAAGTGAGTGATCGAAGTCCAAGACCCTTACGTGGCCGCGCTGCATTTCTACGTGGTCCGCGCCAGCCCCGCAGGGGTATTTTTGTCCAGCTTTTCTAGCCTAGTATAAATAGAATATTTTATTATTTCTAGGTTAAGAATTAGATATCAGATAGTAGCAGCACTCGTGAGACTCAAGTTTTAGCCTATTTTGGGCATTTTCATCTTGTTTTATCGTGGATTCTTGTAGATTAACATCCTAGTTAATTAATATGTTGATTTTATCTACTACTTTTTCAATTTTTGTTGCTATTATGTCTAGCTAAACCCATTAGCTAGGGTTGTGGCTCAACCCTAGTGTGGGTAATTAATGGGTGTGATTGTTTAATGCATGAATGATGTTGGTTATTTGCTATTTGGGTTAATTTTATGATTTAACTAGGATTTGGTGGTTGCAAACACTAATTCTAGCTTAGTGGGTCTTGACTCTTCTTGAGAAAGAGTGTCTATGACCAAAATTAACCCAACAAGGAATTGGGATGGACCCATGTGAATGGTAGTCCCAATTAACGGGTTAAACCTCGAGAGAGTAATTACCCAACTTGAACCCTAAGTTGCTTGGGCTTGTTGGCCTACCCAATTGGTCTCGAGAGAGTCAATTGGGCAAAATCACTCTTTCTACCGAGAGGTGTGAGAGTGAGTACAATCGTGCAACGGTTATAGCATAAGCCCCATAATCATCATTCTTGTATTAGGAATCTCTACCCGTTAGTTGACCACCTAGGTAAATGCCACGACCCTAGTGTCTTTCTCTATCTTGCATACAACCTAGAATTAATATCTTAGCATAATTTAGTTTAAATTGTAGTTGATAATCATAAAAACTCAAAAATGATAGAAGATCAATTAAAAGCAAACGCGCATTTCTAGACTAAGCAAATATCCAACTCCCTTTCTAGCTCCCTGTGGAAATTGACCCCGATACCACTATTGGGTAAAAGTATTAGCGCCCACTCTTCCTAAGGTTGAGTCCGCTGCGATCACTTTTTGGCGTCGTTGTCGGGGAGCTTACGGTGTTGACTATTTGTGTAGCTAGTTTTGTGTTTTGCTTCTCTTTCCTTCTTTTTACTAACTTTATTTGTGTTGATCCATCAGGTACACATGGCTCTAAACGGAAATGAACCTCTTGGCAATGCCTTGGCGGGGGAGGAGGTTGAAGATAATGAGCAAGATGAGCTTCCGGTACCTCAAGTACCACGGAGAGGTAGAAATGCCAATGTTAATGCAAATGACAACAATCCTATTCCAGACCCTCCTCTGCCACCGCCAAGAGCGGTCCCAAGAGTTCTTCCTAATCAAGGGTACGCGAGTGCCATCGTTCCTCCCCGAATCTGGGCGGGGAGTTTTCAAATCACAAATGTCATGTTGACCTTGCTCGAGCAAAGGGGATATTTTACGGCAGCCTCTGACCAAAATGCATACAAGCACTTGAAGGGGTTCGTAGATACTTGCTGGGGCAGCAAACAAACAAACGTGCCAGAGGATGCGTTGAGATTGAGGCTTTTCCCATTTTCTCTTCGGGGAAAAGCGTTGGACTGGTTAGAAAGGTTACCAAATTATTCTATCACCACATGGGATGAATTGGCGGACAAATTTATTGCCAAGTTCTTTTCTCCAAGTCATATGGCGGCTCTTCGGAACGAGATTCTAGCCTTCAAGCAAATGCCAACGGAACCATTGCATGAGATCTGGGAGCGATATAGAACAATAGTGAAGGAGTTACCTAACAACGACATGACTGAGGCGATGATCCAGCAGACTTTCTGTAGGGGCATCAACACCACGAATCAATGCATTGTGAACCAATTGGCCGGTGGGAACTTTATGAAACTTTCTTTCCAAGAGGCATGTGACATACTTGATGATATGGCTGACACCTCTTCGGCATGGCAAAGCCGAGTGAATATACCCCAAGGTGACCCCACGGTCATCCATTTGCACAAGGAGTTGAGTGATCATGTCCAAGCTATTGCCGAACTTACAACAACAATGAATCAGTTGGCGAAGGCGCAATTGCAACAAGTACAAAACCCGCGCCAAGTCAATG
Organism: Nicotiana attenuata; assembly: GCF_001879085.1. NCBI lineage: Eukaryota > Viridiplantae > Streptophyta > Magnoliopsida > Solanales > Solanaceae > Nicotiana > Nicotiana attenuata. The sequence goes on from NW_017678007.1 coordinate 15,396, forward strand.
CAATGGAGAATGTTTCTATGCTAAAAAGGAGGCAAAGAGGGCAACAACAACCTCAAGGTAATGGTGAGCAGTTTGACAACAACAATGATGGTGGTGGTTATTCGAACGAGTGTTTTGATGATCAAAGTGAGGAATGCCAGTATGTCAATAACTACCAAGGAAATAAAGGAAATCAAGGGAATCAACAATGGCGCCCCCAAGGCAATTGGGGCAATCAACAAGGAGGCGGGAATTGGAATAACAATAATCAACAAGAAGGTGGTAACAATTGGAACAATAACAATCAGAACAACAATTGGGGTAATCAAGGTAATATCCAAGGCAATTGGAACGAGAACAACAACAATTGGAACAACAACAATAGCAATCAAGGAGGGTGGAATAATGGTGGTAGGGGGCAAGGCTTTCAAAGGCCCCCCATGTTCCAACAACCAAACAATCCACCCCTCTTTCAGTCACAAGGGCCTAGTTCTTATGGAAGTGATATGGGACGGATAGAAATGATGTTCGAGCAGATGATGAAAAAGAACCAAGATTCTGACGCACAATTGGCTTCGCATAACACATCTATCCGGAACCTAGAGGTGCAAATAGGACAAATCTCTCAAGCTTTAAATACCCGACCAAAAGGTGCGCTACCAAGTGATACGGTAGTGAACCCGAAGGGAGGTAACAATCATGTGATGGCGGTTACAACTAGGAGTGGAAGAGGCGGTGATGTGCATGCCTCGGTTGAGAATCAAGTTGTGAATGATGAAATTGAGTTGCATGATGATGATGCACCTTTGAATGTTGACAATGTGGTTGAACCAATAGTGACAAATGATGTGCGGATTGATCTTTTTTGATGATGAGGCCGGGGTAGAGACTCAAGATACCGTGAACCCGTCTAGGGAACACATTATTGATATACCCGAGCCGGCGGTGCCCAAGGACAAGGCACCCTTTCCTAGACCACCTCCACCATATCCTCAGCGGTTAGCAAAGCAAAAGAACGACAATCAGTTCAAGAAATTCATAGACATGATGAAGAGCCTCACAATCAATGTTCCTTTAGTGGAGGCACTTGAACAAATGCCTGGGTACGCAAAATTTATGAAGGATTTAGTCACCAAGAAGCGTTATATGGAGTGTGAAACAATAAAGATGATGCACCAAGTTAGTGCGATTGTGCATTCTATGGCCCCGAAACTAGAAGACCCTGGAGCTTTCACTATTCCTTGCACTATCGGAAGTGCGGACTTTGCTAAGGCCCTATGTGACTTGGGGGCTAGCATTAATCTAATGTCGTACTCAGTCTTTAAGACTTTGGGAATTGGGCAACCTAGGCCAACCTCAATGAGACTTCAAATGGCGGACCGGTCGGTGAAGAGGCCTTTAGGTATAATCGACGATGTGCTTGTCCGGGTGGACAAATTTATATTGCCGGCCGACTTTGTCATATTGGATTGCGAGGTAGATTTCGAAGTGCCTATTATTCTTGGAAGACATTTCCTAGCTACGGGGAAGGCATTGGTTGATGTGGAAGCAGGGGAGTTAACATTCCGTGTGGGAGATGAGAAGGTGGTATTTCATGTGTGCAAGTCAATGAGGCAACCCAATAGTACGGAGGTGTGTTCATTTGTGGACATTGTCACGGCGGTGATAGTGGATGACACAAGTGCTTTGATTAATGTTGAAGATCCTCTTGAAGTCGTGCTTCTCAACATGGATGCAAATGATGATGCCGGTAGAGTGGAGTGCGTGAATGCATTGCATGGAATGGGTTCATATTCATATGATCGTAGGAAACTATCTTTGGATCTTGAAAATCGCAAAACTCCGCCAACCAAGCCATCAATTGAGGAGCCACCGGTGTTGGAGTTGAAACCACTTCCTCCACACCTCAGGTATGAATTCTTGGGCTCTAATTCTACTCTTCCAGTTATTCTTTCTTCTTGCCTTACTAACTTGCAGGTTGAGGCCACTGTGGAGGTGCTTCAAAAGCGAAAAAGGGCAACAGGATTGACTTTGGCGGACATCAGGGGAATAAGTCCTGCATTTTGCATGCATAAGATCATCTTGGAGGAGGATGCACGGGCATCTCATAAACATCAAAGGAGACTCAACGAGGTGATGCAAGAAGTAGTAAAGAAAGAGGTTATCAAGTGGCTTAACGTTGGTGTGGTTTACCCGATCTCGGACAGTTCATGGACCTCTCCGGTCCAATGTGTGCCAAAGAAGGGTGGAATGACGGTAGTGACCAATGCCAACAATGAGTTGATTCCTACTCGGACAGTTACGGGTTTGGAGAGTGTGTATGGACTATAGAAAGCTGAACAAGGTGACAAGAAAAGATCATTTCCCACTACCAGTCTTGGACCAAATGTTTGATCGTCTTGAGGGTCGGGCCTTTTATTGTTTTCTAGATGGTTACTCGGGGTATAATCAAATTCTCATTGCCCCGGATGATCAGGAGAAGACAACCTTTACATGTCCTTATGGCACGTTCGCTTTCTCGAGAATGCCATTCGGACTATGTAATGCCCCAGCTGTGAGCACGTGATTTTTGCCCTATATATGAATTATTCCCAAAAATTCAAACAAAATAATTTTTCTTTCATTATTTTTACACTTTTGTGAATTTTGTGTTATTTGTTTGCATTTTATTTGTGCATTTTATTTCATATAAAAAATATAAAAAAATATGCCTGACATCTGCATTTAGGATCTAATTTCATATTTAAGGATTATTTTGTGGTTAAGTTGTTTTTAGAACAAAATTTAAAGAAAATAACAAAAATAGTCCATTTTTGCATTTTTAATTGTTAGTTGTTGAATTTGTCTTGAGTTTACTTTAAATAGGAATTAATTAGCTTCATTTTGGAAATAAATTAGGTCTCTATTTTAATTCTGCATTTTAATAAAATACAAATAAATATATAAAATACAAAAATAAAAACAAAACAAATTGAATAAAGAGAGAATAAAAAAAAGGCTATTAAAACAAAAAAGAGGGCTTGTCTTGAAGGATCCGGAATTGGGCCATTTTTAATTGATTCAGGTCTTAGCCCAAAAGAATACACCACTGGACCAGGCCCAAACGCTACAAACCGATCCAGCCCCCCCATATACCAAACGACATTGTTTCATGCCGGATTGATCTGGACCATCGAGGTTTCTTTAATCGAACGGTCAGGAACACGGGAGTCTTTGGTATAAGACTGTCTGAAGGCCCCCCGCCCCTCGGAACCCCCCTACCCCCCTTCGTCTCACTAGCCATTAGAGACCATTCAACACCACCGTCCTCCGCTGCAAACCGCCGGCCGGAAATCGCCTCCGCCGGCGGCAGGTCTCCGATGGACCTCAAATTAACACCACGTGACCGCCTTCCCTTCCTCTTTCCAAATCCATGCCTCGTTTCCTTTAAATCTCACCCAAATTGTTCGAATAATCGAAACCCTAGCAGTCGCCTCCGTCGTGGCCGGCGGCGCCGGCGTGCAAACCCCACCCCATGAACACCATAGACTCGCCTCCACTCCTTCATCCCTAATCTCCAACTGGTTTTCCTCGAATCTCCTTGTATATGCTCGAATTTCAAATCTTAGGACGGGCAGAACCCTAAAATTCGATTGGGTTCGAGCTTGGCCGATTTCTTGCATCCAG